>NC_056729.1:921399968-921557468 GCF_019279795.1 Protopterus annectens
CATCATCACCCTCTCTCTCCCTACTCTCCACTCTCACTATATCTCAATGGTTACTGAATACCTTACTTACTCCCATCATCACCCTCTCTCTCCCCCTACTCTCCACTCTCACTATATCTCTATTGTTACTGAATACCTTACTTACTCCCATCATCACCCTCTCTCTCCCTACTCTCCACTCTCACTATATCTCTATGGTTACTGAATACCTTACTTATTCCCATCATCACCCTCTCTCTCCCTACTCTCCACTCTTACTATAAATTTATTTGCTTATTGATCCCATGTGATTATAAGTATAACAACATTAAGCATAACAATTTACAGAACCAAACAGGTATATCTCAGACACTACTCCATTGCATATTAAGCTGTTGTATCTCTGAGACACTACTTCACTGAATGATTTATTGATACTAAGTGTACCTGTCAAAATATGTGTTACTAAGTGATCCTGTTATTATTAACTTGAACAGTGATAATATGTTCCACCAGTAACCAAGATCACACTAAGGTAACCCACACAATGCAGGACACTGCTCTGGTACAATGAAAGCTGTCTTTAAGTATTCTAAGTTAACTTAGAATACTTAAAGACAGCCTTCATTGTACCGGAGCAGTGATAATATGTTATTATGTGATTTATTACTATCATTTCTCTTATTGTTTCACTATTGTTTAAAATACTGACTGTTGTGTTGTTATTATGTGGAGCTTTTCCCCCAGGCCTCCACTGAAAATGGGCATATTTGCCCCGTTGGATTTCCCCGGTAAACAAATGTTAAATAAAATAAAATACTTATAACATCAAGAAATCCAGGAAGGATTTGTGTAAATCTATGTGTCTAACTTTTTGATGGATAATTGTAACACTAAGGTTATTGTATAACAAATATTGGAGTTTGTTTTAACTTGTAGAAGGCTTAGAGGAAAAAGTGTGGAATATACCTCAATTTGTTTTTAAAACTGCATTTAATATAAAATGGAGGCTTGAGAAGGGGAGCAAAACAACAGGTCAACATTATAACCCTGGTATGTTTAAGTGTGGAGTATGTAAACACTGAAAGCACATTAATGTAGGTAAAGTTAGACTGATAGGTAAGAAAAGTATTACGTTTGCTTGCAAGGGACATTTTGATTGTAGCATAACTGAGATTGTCTACATTGCTACGTGTTTATCATGCCCACATTTTACATAGCAAAAAATGACAGTAGGTTATAACAATGTATATACCAACACAGTTATGCAGTTAAGAAAAATCAAACATTCAATGCTCTGGCAAAATGTAGCTTGAATTGTAAGAACTTTCTTTTTTCTGCAAGAAAGGATAGTTCAAAATGGCAGATGTGGAGATTAATTTAACCATCTGTTAACTAGAGAACTGTATTGGCAAATATAGTGTAAATCTAATAATATACCAAGGTTAAATGAAAACTTGCCAGTTATTTGTATTTAAAAGCAAAGCACAATAATATTTCAGGCAGATGATTGGATCTTTTACATGTGATCATTTGAAACACAATATTTATTTCAAGCATTTGGTTAAATGTAATTATTCTGAAGGATGTTAGAGTTACAATATATATAAAAGACATACACACCTCCAGACTAGTCAAACAACATGACACACAGGAGACACTCCTGGTGCAGTTAACCATTGACAGGACCCCCCATTCAAATCACAGTGAGCTACAGGCCCCCAACTTTCACTCAAGAAGCCCACTCCACCTATCTGGATCTCTTCAAATCTATCAAGCTTCAACCCTTTACCCTGATCCTGGGTGACCTTAATAATCCAACCATAGACTGGAAGAACTACTCATGCCAGAACATAAAAGCCCAGAGATTCCTTAATTTCGTCAATGCAAATGCCTTGGAACAGTTGGTTGATACCCCCACAAGAGACGAAAATATCTTGGACTTGGTATTAACTAACATAAGTAACCACTGCAGCATCCCTACAGTGTCATCCTCCCTGGTAAGATCTGACCACAAAGCAGTCACTTTTGAAGTCACCATCTCCCCTGACCACCCCATAGATAAGGTTAAACAAAAAAACTTCTTGAAAGCTGATTACAACCTCCTGAGGGAAGGTATAAACAGCTTCACAGCTCCCTCCCCCTCCATAGGTACTGGCACATATGTCAAACCTACACCAAAGTACTACACGAGCACTTATATAGCTGCATGTAATCAGGAATACCCTGACTGGACAAAATCCTCCTCCTCAAGGAAGAGTAAATCTGTCTGGTAGACAGCTGCAATAAATAAACTCTGGAAAAAAGTCTGGAATGGAATTGCCTCTCTAGTTAACCCAGGTAAAAAAGAAAACCCATGCCCAGACCCAAATGTCTCCGACTTAGAACTAGCCTCCAAATTTAACTCATTCTTCATTGACTCTATAGCTAAATTAACATCATCATTCCCTAATAACTTTACTCCCCCATACACACCTACCCTCACCCCTTTCCATCCTCTAACCCCAGCTCTCTACCTGCTCCTTTCTCCATCAAACCTATTCCCATCTCCAGCATAAAGAAACTACTTCTAAAACTGAAACCATGTTCCAATGCCCCTGATGACATACCCTCCTACTTCGTAAAAATTTCAGCAGACGCCATAGCCTATCCTATCTCCATACTAGTAAATAGATCAACCTCTGAGGGCCATGTCCCCCAGCTCTGGAAAAAAGTATTTATTATTCCACTCCATAAAGGAGGAAACAACATTGACATCCCCAACTTCCAAACAATTGCTATCTTATCCCCCATTTCTAAACATCTCGAAAAATGCATCCACTTACAACTTCTACCCTACCTTCTAAGTAATAACCTTCTCTCTCCCACACAACATGGATTCCGACCTGGCCACAGCACCACAACCGCCCTCCTCTCCTTCCTGGAAATTGTTACTAAAGCCCGTGACACTGGTCATATTGTATCCACCCTCCTTTTAGACCTCTCAAAGGCCTTTGACACCATCTCTCACAACCTTCCCCTTGCTAAACTTTCTAAACTTAACCTATCCCACTCTACTATCAACTGGTTCACAAGTTACCAATCAAACAGCCAACAAGCATTCAAGTAGAAAAAAAGCTAGTTCTTCCTTCCTAAACAGTCCCACTGGTGCACCCCAAGGTTCAATTCTGGGTCCCCTACTCTTCAGTATCTTCATAAATGACTTTCACTATGCCATTCCTAACTGTAACCTTATCCAATATGCTGACAACTCAACAATAATCTGCTCCACTACCTCTACTTCCTCTTTAGCAAAATTAACCCAGAATGCCTTCACATCTACTGAACAATGGATGCTAGACAACCATTTGGCACTCAATCCAACCAAGACCAAGCTAATAATATTTACCCCATCTAGAACCACCTCCCTCAACAAACCTCCTTCTCTATCACTAGCCACATTAATACTGTCCTTGAAATAGTCCCCACCGCTACACTATTAGGAGTCCTCATTGACGATCAGCTAAAATTTGATAGCCACATACATGCAAATATCAAAAAAAAACACACAAGAAACTAGACCTACTTTACTGCCACAGTCGCTATATCTCTCCTTCCTCCAGGCTTGTTCTAGCTACTACATGCCTTATCCCTTCCCTCCTTTATGGAGCCTCTATCCTCACTAGTCTACAGTCTTCCCTCAAGTCCAAACTTGCCTCCTGCTACTATAAAATTTCAAAGTTTGTAACCGGCCAAAGATCCTCTACCCATCACTGTATCTCCCTACATCAACTGAACTGGCTTGAGCTACCCAACTATCTCACCTATAATCAACTGATCCAAGCTCACAAAATTATTTTTAGCCCCTCTCTATGACCTTCTCTAGCCTCTACTTTCCAAATGCATTAACCTAACAGATGTCTAAGGTCTAAATCACAAAACCTAATAAAATTGCACAAACCTGCCCATCCACCAGGTAAACATCTATTATCCTTTTCTCTAGCACGACAATGGAACTCTCTCCCACCTCTCATTCAAACCACTAATAGTCTCTCTGCCTTCAAATCCTTACTGCACTCATACCTTTCTTCACAGCGGGACTGTTCTTGTTCCCACCCTACATAGCTTCCCCTACCTCCCTCTCCCTCCGTAAGCTATTACTTTCTGTAAATAAACTCCTAGTGTGCCTATAAGCTACAGCTCTAGCAAAGAATAAAAAAAAAAAAAAACACTTGTTTGCTTCTAACAGTTTTTATCTTGTACTGTATCACTTGTATCCTCTGTACTACTATTATGTATGTATTTTGCATTCTGTGTATTACTATTATGTATTTTTTGCATTCTGTGTATTACTATTATGTATTTTTACTGTCTATATTTACTTTGACTGTATGTATTATTCTGGAGCTTTTCTCCCCAGAACTCCATTGAAAATGGGCTCTTCATGGCCCAATGGACTATCCTGGCAAATAAATAAATAAATAAATAATAAAAGGGAAAAAAAAACTGCTGTCCAGGACCAAGAAGGAGCAGGTGCCTAATTGGAAACAATCTCTCCTTAGTCTGCAAAAGCAAATAAGAGCACTAGTGAAATCCTCCAAAGTAAACTTCAAGTCCAAACTGGCCACATCTACTAAAGACAATCACAAGGCTTTCTTCGCATATGTCTGCAATCTCAATGGAAGCACTCAGATCTGCTCAGAACTGGTGGTCAAGGACACCATATACACAAATGCTATAAATATAGCCAACATGCTAGCAGACAGGTTCAGTGAAAACTTTACCCATCTGTCCCCCATCAGTAAATCAGGACATCCCCAGCACCTGCCCCCCCCTCCCCTTATTTCTAGGGAACAGGTCATCACTACCCTGTCAAGGGCACAAAATACAGCCACCATGGGACCAGATAACATCCCAGGCTGCATCCTACATGAACTCAGGCATGAACTTGCAGCACCATTAGGCACCCTATTCAACCAAAGCCTGAGTACCGGCTTTGTCCCAGCCGAGTGGAGGACAGCCACTATCATCCCTCTACTCAAAGGAGGAATGTCCACCGATCCAGGAAATTATAGACTCATAACTCTAACTAGCCTGATCTGCAAGGCCATGGACCGGATTATCATAGACCTCATTAACAAGGACATTGGCAACCTCCAAACACTTAATCCCACACAGTTTGGTTTCATCAAGGGGATGTCATGCCTGTTAAATTTGGTTGACTTCTTTGAGACAGTCACAAAACCCATGGATGAGGGGAAGCTGGTGCACACTGCCTACCTTGACCTGGCTAAAGACTTCAATACTATTCCCCACTCAGGTATAATAAATAAAATCTCTCAACTAGGCATCAAGCCATATGTTACCAGATGGCTAGCAAACTGGTTCACCAATAGAACCCTCCTAGTCAAAATAGGGGAAGCCACCTCAAGCAGTTGACCTGTAACAAGTGGTGTACCCCAGGGCTCAGTCTTGGGGGCCTTTGTTTTATGGGATACACCTTTCTGAGGTGCAGGCCAAAACCAGTGACTGACTCCATTGTAGGAAAGCTTTCTATATGGCCCACCTCATTAGTAAGGGTAACTCATCCAGAGACAAGGTGGTCATAACATCTTTGTATTTTTCCCTTATAAGACCCATTATTGAGTACAATACCCCTTTCAGCATGTACCTCACAAAGCACATGCAGCATCTGGAGAGACCACAGAAGTTCCCTCACCAGGAGAATCCAGGGCCTCAAACATCTACCCTACACAGATAGGCTAAAGGCCCAAGGCCCTGTCCCTCTACTCAGTCGCCTACATGCTCCTCAGAGGTGACCTCTGTCTGGCATACAAAGCAATCTCAGGGATGGGACTGCTGCACATCCGCAAGTCAAGTTCCACTCGAGTAAACTATACAAGCGACCTCAACCTGGTCTGTGACATCAAAAGGACTTGTTGACAGGACAGATTTGTGTCCCAGAGACTCCCCCTTCTGTGGAATAGACTCTCGCTCCACGTCAAGCAGAGTACCTCCTTAACTCTTTTTAAGCGCAACCTGGATAACTGGATGGAGAACAGAAAATACACCCCTGGGATTCCACCTGTGTCCCTGCTGGAGAGGGGCATCGGGTGCTGACTTGTTGGAACATGGGCTAAATTCTTGGCTAGGCTTGTAAGGGCCTCAGGGCCAATAGCCTAGTAACTTCCTATGATCCTATGAAAAAAATCTTTTCAAATTAAGATGAACACACTAAATAAATTCAACTCATATGAAAGCATTCTAATTTTTTTGTTCTTTTTAGTTTGGTTTGATATACACTCATTTTGGGTCCTTGGATATTGTGTATATTTTTATTCAATGTTTATAATACAGCCATGTGAAAAGAAAAAAGCAAAACATTAGTGGAAATGAAGCACCACGCCTCATTTGCTTGGTTACTCAGTAGGCACCTGTTTGATTCAACATTTATCCAGAATGGCAGTATTTAACAGAGGAAACTGGACTCAAACCTAGCATGATGAGCTAGAATAAGGTATTACAAAGTGAGGCCAATGGATTCAGTTGTCTTCCTGTATATAATCACTTTAACTGAAACCTGGGTACTCAGAATAAAATAAATTAAAATTCTGGAATCTGTTACTATAGGACACACCTCAGATTCATAGGAAAAAATCACAACACAGAAGAAATCATTAATTACATTTGTATGCCATATAGTTTTATCAATGCCTTAAACTGATGGATGTTTCTGCTTTAAATCAAAAAATTACATCAATGTCCCAATGCAAATCAAACTTCTCATTAATGGATAAATACAGAGCAAAGCACTTCTGCAAACTGAAATGTCATTGTTGTAATGAATGTAATCTGAGAGAGAGAATTTTTATTTCTGTTGGAATTTTTTTAATATAATTTTGTTTGATTCATCATTTTCAGTTTAAAATTGTTCAGATATGGTCAGATGAAATCACCCATGCTGAGGTTCTACTGATACCATAAACTTGAGACAGAACAAAGACTAACACCTTCTATAAGATTGTTGTTAAAACCGACTTTGCCCATTGGACCAGTGAAGACATGCATGCAGACTGCACTATGAGATTTCAACTTACAATTTCTGGCAGTGCTGAGCGTGTTCAAGTATCTCCTCTTTGACACGATTTTTAAGCATATCTTTTCTCCATCTAATGTCTGGAATATCTTTTACATCTTTTGAGGAAATAATTCTGAAAAAGAGAACCAGTCTGAGAGTAAATACTACATACCACTTTAACGAATTTGTTATTTTAGAACGACTCATATCTATTCTATTGCAGTTTTCCCTATCCGACACTTCCTATCAGAAATAAATTCCTAGACTCCAAAAGTAAATGTGAATTAGACAGGTTCAGGTAATATCAATTAAATTCATTTTCAGGGGTTAGTCCAAAAATACAAAACATCCTTTGGTTTAGCAGCAGATGACAAAGACACACGTTTTAGAAGAACAGTAGAACTTTGCTAGGAACTTACATACACAGAAAATTATCCAGCAGCAGATGGTTGTTCCATAAACTCAAATGTTACCTTTTTAGGCTTGCTTTACAAAAACAGAGCATGCATCAGGTAACACTCTCCATATGCCTTTACACAGGTATTACTAAAACAAAAAGGGAAACCACTTAGTCCTACTTGCAGGCTTTAAGTGACAATCTAGAAGAAGTGCTCTTGATATACAAGTTTCTGTTATCATATATGCATATCTGTCTGTCTACTGCCTGGGTCCATTTAATTTGTTCCATCACTACATGCATAACAATAGTCATTCTTTCTTCCATCCTCTCCTGCATCTCAGTCACATGTTCTAAGACACACGGAAAAGGGTTATCTTTGTTAATTCTAGCAGAACCCTTGGATGTCTTCTGCAAAGTTCAAACTGGGTGAATCCCATACATGACTGAGGTATCTAACTAATGTCAAACTTAACAGAGGGTAGAAAGGTATCCAGTTTTCACATTCTTGTAAATTCACCACCTCAACACGTTCTTTTCATTTTTTTTTTTCAATCACTTCACCAAGCCATCTATTCGCAGAGGTGATATACCAAGTTCTGATCTGTTTAACTGTAAGAACTGGCAAATCTCTTTCACAATCATAAGCATGAAAAGGGTCTCTCAACCTGTTAGATTTTCCTTGGGGATACCATCTGACTAAACATAAGTATTAGCTCTGTTACAGTACATTTGTCAGCTATTATGTGTAACAGCATAGCCACAAGATAGGGGTGGCACAGTCCAAGACCCCCATTTTATACTGATGCCTTCAAGAAGTGCTAACTGCAATCCCTAACATAGAACTTGGGAGAAAGAGATTACCAGGTGGTGCTAATGAATAATGGAAACATTTGCAAGGGGCAGTTTTCTGACACTTAGGACAAGCCAAATAAAACCATAATTCAGCTTTAAACAAAGCAAGTGTATCAGCTTGTTTTGGTTCATGCAATAGGTTACAATCTCTACAGACCCTGATGGAGGCTTTACAAGAACATCTGGGTAGCCCATTCTATTTGCAGATTTTAAAGAGCCAAGAAGACACAAATCTGGTATGAAGAGTTTTTATAAAATAGTCGAACTAAAAAAAAAAAAAAAGTCTTACTTGCAGGCTCATTCTTAATCACAGTCTTTTAAAGATTTCCAAAACACAAAGTTTTAAACAGAGAAAATATTCCCATATCTGGGTCCAAAAGTGCAAAATATTTTCTTTGCCCATTTGTTTTCCTACACAACTTAGCAGCACAAGGCCTCATTCAAACTCTCTACTGAAATGAACTCACACATACTTCAGCTGATTACAAGCACCTGTTTACCTTCTCCTTAGTGCTGCTTAAAGGACATCAACCCTACTGACTCATGACAGGCCACAGATATTGTAACAACTCATGACTAATATGCCTAACATCATCCGCAGACCCTGCTTCTTCTCATACAGAGTACACTTTCTTTCTAAATAATAAAGCAAAGCACATATAATGTTGAATGCAGTCTAAACATTCATGAATTCAGAACAAAAAATCATGCTAAACACATGGGTACTCCTCTGATGATTAGGACAAGCCTGTATGGTTTTGTATGTCATTGTATGGCCTGTCGTGCCAGCCTACACAAAGTTGGAGCATTTGTGCACCACTATTCATCATGCAGTGATGGTTAGGAGTACCCTGTACAGACAAAGACACCTACAAACAAAATTGTCCCTATAAAACCACCTCTGAAACTCTGCCAGTAACTTGGTGAGTGTAGAACAACAACTTTGTGCATTGAGTAACGCACAGTAGCTAGTCCGTGCATTGAGGAGCACAGCCCCTTGAATTTAATACTATATGGCCTAGTCTAGTCTCTAGCCCCAAAAGCACCCTTAGTCAGCCTATTATTTATCCCCAAGCACTGTACCCTGGTAGCTCATCTAATAAAGAACCTGACATCATGGAAAAGCACTTTCCCAATTTCTCCACAAACAGTTTAGTGAACATGGGTATACTAAGATATTGTGACAATTATTCAATGTTCACTGACAACCATTTAATCCCCAAAAAATGTCTCTGGAAGCACAACTCTCATTTACAGACACTCATAATAACAGTCTGCTTGTCAGAAACACAACACTCTACAGCCACAGCATATAGTATGCACCCCACACATACACCTACTTATGCTGAGGTACTTAAATACAATCTTCCCAAAATCCAAAGACCTCCCAGAGATTCCATCTTCAAAAATTATCATCAGCAAACCCAAAAGCACTCAACAGAAACAGCCCCTAATAATGCAAATACAACCACAGCCAGTGCAGCTTCAACTATCAAGCCCATAAGGCACGCCAGTACACTACCCAGGACTCTAGTTGTAGGGGACTCCATTGTACAACATACTGATGCCCCACTCACGAGGCTAAAATGGGAGAAAGTAATGGCTAGTTGCCTATTAGAGGCAGTCAAGATCTGCCAAGCTACACATGCACTCAAGTTATTGATCCACAGGTACCAGTATGATTCAGTTATAGTCCTTGTAGGTGTAAATGACCTAAGATGAACTTCCATAAGCTATATGAAAAGAGAGACATTATGGAGCTCTTGGAGTATGTGCCTAGAGTTGAGCAACATTCTACTTTCACCAAGGATGATGCTACAATATGGACAGAGGGTGACTGACTTTAATATTGGCATAGTTTTTCGTGTCATGTACTAGGCTGGCTGCCCTTCTGGGACATTTTAAGCTTAAAATAAAAGGGGTGAAAATGTAGGAAAATAAAAACGTACTAAAAAAATCCTGCAATGGTGAGCAGTAACTGGAACTCCAGATAAACAAGGTGACTGATCAATTCACAAAAAAAAAAAAAAAAAAAAAAAAAAAAAAGTAGTTCAGTTTAAACACACAACATAACTCAAGTTTCAAGCAATTCATGTTTAATAGTTAGGAGCTTTCAGCCTTTACGTACTTAGGACTTCATCAAAACTTGATTTTTTGGATTTATCAGTCACCTTGATTATCTTGAGTTCTAGCTACTGCTCACCATTGCATGATTCCATTTTAAGCCTAGGCAATTTTCCACTGGTGAGAATCAAACCCTGTATCTTGTGTGTGTGAGGTTAACAGCTTAACTATTATGCCACCCCTTCCCCCTGAAACTTTTCAGCAAGGAAGGACATGGTTAACCAACAACATTGCATTGCCAAGGATGGGATGGTCTGCACCTGTCCACTCTAGGCTTTTGAATATCAGTTAAAACACTGTCCTCCCCCATACAAGCCTTTTTAGGCAATGCCAAACTGACAAACATCCAGCATAGTAAAATCTATCCAAGAAAATTTAAAGGCTTTACTACTCAGTGTCAGGAGTCTAAACAAGAAGCTTCACTCCCTCTAAACTCTCCTCACCTTGGAGAATAAGGCATCTGTCCAGTTACCTGTGTAGTTACTCAGATATGGTTTAAAGACACAGAGAGTACCCTGGTAGTGCAAGAATTCAGTGCCTTCCACACACTTAGACCAGCAACTGCACAGACAGGGACTAAAGGAGGAGGTGTCCTGATCTACATAAATAGCAAGCATGCCTCTCAGATGGTTAAACAAGATAATGCCCTGAAGTTCCTCCAAGTCCAGATTAGTATAGATACAGTCCCATACCATATCCTAGCAAACTACAGGTCACCCTCTATGTCCCATGAAACCCATAGCTCATATTTAGACCTACTGGAGACACTCACTGCTCAACCAAATGCCGTACTTATAGGGACTTTAATTATACCTCTATAAACTGAATCCTACATGACTCCAAATTTGCAGGTGTAGAAATTCCTAGACTTTGTAAACACAAAAACTTTGGAACAGTTAGTGCATGCACCTACTTGAGGTCCACACATATTGGACCTGGTACTTACAAATATAAGAGAACACTGCATTCTCATCAATGTTGTGCCTTCTCTGGTAAGGTCAGACCATAAAGCAGTTTCCTTCAAAATAAGAATCAATTCTGTAACTCCAGCAAATCTTGTAACAGAATCTACTTCAAGGCAAATTACCTTTTGTTCAGTGATAACTTGTTAAAATTTCCAGCCCCACCAAATTCAAATAACACAACAGCAGCCTATGTGGAATTATTCACAGAAGCTCTGTACAACCATATCAGTGATTGCATAGAGGCTGCTGTGCCTACCACAAGAAAGCCCAAAACTAACTCAAAAAACAACCCCTCGGTGGAATCCAAAATTAAACAGGTTGTCCAACAAAAGAAAAAGTCATAGCTAACATTAGGAAGTATAACAACAAAAAAGATAAAAACTCTCTCATCAAACTGACAACTAAGAGAACTAACTAGGTCCAACAAAGCAAATTTTGAGGTAAAGATAGTGTCCCAGGCCAACATCAACCAAAAGACCTTCTTTAGCTATGTCCGAAACCTCAAACACAGCACACAACAGTGTGCCAAATGTTTGGTAAATGGAGGCATGTTCATGGAACAGGGAGATACAGCAAATATTCTGACTGACAAATTCAGTTACGAGTCTACCCCATCTCCCCATCAGCCCCTCCCTCCAGGAAATACCATCTAACATAACCCCCTCCAACTATCAGCAGGGAGCAGGTCTTACATGCACTCTCTAAGGCAAACAATACATCTTTGATTTGCCCTAATAATATACCAGGATGCCTCCTAAATAGCCTGAAATATGACCTATCAGGACCACTGGAGTCACTAGTCAACCACAGCCTCCACACAGGATTTGTGTCATGCAAATAGTGGACTTCAGCAGTCATCTCTCTGCACAAGGGTGGACCATCAGTGGATCCAAGGAACTACAAACTCATTAGGCTGACTAGTTTCATATGCAAACCATGGAAAGCTTCAGAGACTAGCCCCAACCCAATTTGATTTCATCAAAGTCAGGTCATACCTACTGAAACTGGTAGACCTCTTTGAGAAGGTCACCAAGGCAACTGATGAAGGCAAAATGGCGCATATTGCCTACCTTGACCTAGCTAAAGCATTTGATGCAATACGCCATTCAGGAATCACAGGATAATAGAAGGTTACTAGGCTAATGACCCTGGTGCCCTTACAAGCCTAGCCAAGAGTTTATCTCCCAAAAAAGAAACCTCAGTCAGCACCTGTCACCCCTGTCAGTGAGAGATAAAGGTGGAACCCCTGGGACAAATTTGTGGTTTTCCATCCACTCATCAAGGTTGCACTTGAAGAGGGTTAGCGAGGTACTCTGACATGAATGGGAAGTCTATTCCAGAGATGTTGCAGCCTCTGAGAGACAGACATGTTGCATATTAGATTTAGGCCTTTACAGTGGGTAATGCGCGAGGAGTTAGACTTACGGATATGGAGCATTTTTAGTAGGGCAGACTCCGAGATTGATCACCTCTGAGCAATCTGTACAATACCAAGTAGACTGATAGTGACTTGATCCTGTTCACATAAGACAAGTGTTGGAGGCCATGGATTCTCTTTGTGAGGTATTTCTTTGGCCTTTCCAGTTGCTGCAGATGTTTGAAGAGGTATATACCAAACGGAGCATTATACTAAATTATTGACCTAATGAGGGAGGAGTATAAAGAAGTAATAACCTCCTTCTTTCTGGATGCAATCCCTTTACTTATGAGATGAGACAAGCTTTTCTGACCACTGTTGCTACATGATGGTCGAATGTGAGATTATTGTCAACGTAAGTACCCAGGTCTCTCACCACAAGTTGTGTGCTTAGGGGGTTGTCATTGATGTGGTAATCAGTAGGGGCCTTGTTATTGCCAAATGGTATGATTTGTGTTTAACTTGAAGGCAAGACTTTGGCACCAGTCATCTATTGCTGTGATATCCTCTTGCAGTATAGTAATATCATTTTGGGACTCAATGACAGCACCCAACTTACAGTCATCTGCAAACTTGGTCAGCCACAGGCCTTTTGTCTTTGCCTGAACCTCTGAGAAGTGGATGCCAAACAGTAGGGGTCCCAGGACAGATCCCTGGGGAACACCACTAGTGACAGGGCTGCTACCGGAGGTGGAGGCACCCATTTTGACCTTGTGAGTCCTGTCGGTGAGCCAGCTGGCCAACCACCTGATGACACAGGGATTTATGACAAGTTGTGTTAGCTTTCGATGATGCCCAAGTGGGGGATTGTGTCAAAAGCCTTGGCTAAGTCAAGGTAAGCTGTATGTACTGACTTTCCCTCACTCAAGGCCTTGATGACAGTCTCAAAGAAGTCAACCAGATTCATAAGGCAAGATCTGCCCTTGACGAATCCGAACTGAGTGGGGTCAAGTGCTTGGAGATTGCCTATGTCTTTGTTTATGAGAGCCATAATAATATGTTCCATGGCTTTACAGATCAGACTTGTCAATAATAGTAATAATAATAATAATAGGGAGATAATTTCCAGGGTCAGTAGTGGCACCAACTTTGTGCAAAAGGATGACAATGGCAGTTCTCCACCCTGCTTTAATGAAGCCTGTACTTAGGCTGTGGTTGAATATGGTGCTCAATGACGAAGCTAGTTCTTCCTGGAGATGGTGCAGAATACAGCCTGGGATACTATCATGTCCCATGGAAACTGTGTTCTTTGCTTTGGATAGGGCCTTTAACACTTGATCTATGGAGATGTGAGGTGTGAGACAAGTATCGGGGATGTTGAATGGATACGAGGGTGAAGTTTGCTCTTAACCTATCAGCTAGTAGGTTGGCTAAGTCAACAGGGTCAGTGTAAGTGATACAGTTAAGGACTAATTCGGAACAAAACTGGGCTTTGCCATGGATATTCCTTACATAATAAGAAGGCTTTGTGGTTTACCTTTGGTTCCAAGGCTAGTTTCAATTCATAATTGGCTTTGGAGGTTTTCACTAGTGATCTTATTTGCTTGTTTAGGCTAAGGAGGGAGTTTTTCCAATTTGGACTTTGTTCATTTTTACCTTTGGACAACAGTTTCTTCCTTTTGTTGTAAAGCCTGTTGACAGAGGATGTCCACCAAACAGGTTTGTGTTTCCTTCAGGAACAGGTTTTAGTTCTGTTGGGTATAACTGAGTCCATGCAGTCATACAGGTGCTTGTGAAGCTACTGATGCCCTCCCTTACAAGGTTGTAGTCAGCTTTTGAGAAATATTTTAGCCTGGTTATGGCTGGGGGGGTTGGGTGGGATAAAAACTTCGAATGAGACAGACCAATGACCTGATCTCAGCAGGGAAGAACATACTATGAGAGTGGTGCAGCAGTCGCCCATGTTGGTGAGACCCAAGTCCAGAATTTTATCTCCTCTTGTGGGGGGAATGAGATGAGCTGGTGCAGTGCATTAGAACTGATGAAGTCAAGGAATCATTGAGTGAGTGCATTAGTGCAGGAATAGTTCACCCACTGTATGGTGAGGTTGTTGACATCACCAAGGGTCAGGGTTTTGAGGATACCTTGATAGAATCAAGTAGCTCTGGGTAGGAGGAGTGGGTATCCTGAGTCATGCAGGGAGGACTATAGCTGGCTATCACTTGGATGGGTTTCTTGCCAACTGTCAGTTGCACCTGGAGTAGTTCCAGTGAAACATGCTGGCAAACAAGTCTGGAGGTGTGTCTGTCCTTAATGAAGATAGAGACTTTACCACTCTTAGTCTCCCCAAGCTCATTTTGGGGTCTGAATGTGTGGAATGAGGTATAGCCTGGTAAGGCAGGGGTGATCTCTGCAGCCCTAAACCAAGTTTCTGTGGCCGCACAGACATCGGCATCTTCCAGTGTAAGGAGAGCCTTCAGTGAGTGCATTTTCAGGTTAAAGCTTCTAGTGTTAAGCAGCATGACCTTCAATTTGATTTTTTAACAGACTTTTTATGTTGGAAGATTTGTCTTTGGGATATTGCCTAAAAATGGCACAATAGGGGAGGTAAGAGCCTTGGCCATGATCTGGAATCCCAGGGGTGACAGATGGAGGCCATCTCTGGCAAAGCATCGAGGCCTGTCAACCATGTCATCCCAGGCAGACAGATATTGGATCCCCTTGGAATGACACCAGAAACTAAGCCAATTGTTGAAGTCAATTATTTTTTGTTGGTATTATGGTATCATTATTGGTGAAGGAAGGATGTTGCTTAGGGCTAGAGTCATACCTGCCTGGGACACATACTTTGAGAGCTCAATCATGTCTCTCTTCATATAGTCCAGGGAGGTATGTCTCAAGGGTTCCCTATCAGAAGCCTGAAACACTAAGCCTGAAAATCAAAATCCTGAAAACTAAAGCCTGAAAATTCAAAATCCCGAAAGCCCAAAATCCTGAAACTCAAAATCCTGAAAACACAAATAATGCTAATATGTCACTATAAAGACACTAATATCTACCAACTGACCCTGACCCTAACCCTAACCCTAAGGTCCATCACTATCGCACACTCACCTGACCCGCGCCCTAACCCTAACTCACTTAAACCGCTCCTAACCCCAATATTTGTCACTATTGCATACATGCCTAACCTGCGCCCTAACCCTAACTCACTTAAACCACCCCTAACCCTAACATAAAACCAACCGCACACTTACCTGAACCCAACGCATGACCTAACACCACAGGGCTAACAATAGCAAAGCCACAATGACGTCAGTATGTCCATTTTGTGTTTTCAGGATTTTGAATTTTCAGGCTTTAGTTTTCAGGATTTTGATTTTCAGGCTTATAGTGTTTCAGGCTTCTGATAGGGAACCGTCTCAAGTCATTCACACCAATAGAGTCATACTTGTATTTATTGTGGAGAGACTTAAATGCGTGCATGATGTGGACTTCTACCAGCCTTCTCAGCAAAATTCCTTCTATAAAATTGTATGGTTTGGATGCACAACAAACAATGTAAAATAATAGGACACATTTCTCCATTTTAAACCTTCCATTCTGCAGCATGTCCAGTGTTTCCATACTTCAAAAGTTTGGTACTAGTCTAATCCCTAAAACAGATTATAACATGTTTCCAGTTGTCCATCCAGGCTTTTTCCAGTTCATTCAGCACACAGAGCCATGAAGCAGCCTGCCTGGGTCATGTGTCTTATTTCCTTAAGCCCCTTGATCTCTATTTCCTGCCCATTCACTTTCCTGATGGTTCATCTTTGCCATCTCTGCCCATTTTCCTCTTCTATGATGAACATCAAACAAGTTATCTTAAATACTAAAATAAATAATTCACACAGTGAATCAGTTTTCCACCACTTAATATCCAACGCAAACATACCCTAAATCATTATGTTTCCTGCAGTCTTCTGCTACATACCTGCATACTTCAGAAAGTCTATATTTTACTCTTCAAATCAACTTTTTGAAGCTATCTATGACTTCCTTGATTTCATGGATGAATTTAGACTCCTATCTCGTGGCCACTTTACAAAACATTTACACATTATCACTTCCTCCTCTCTTTCTGTGTAATTGTTTTCATTATAATTTCCCGACATTTATTTCAATCTTAGTTGAATCATTTTTCAGGCCCTCATTTTACTGAATGGCTTTCCTTGCACCTTCACAGTTTCCTCCCATCTCTTTTTATTCCTACGAGCTATGATTTTTATGAAACTGAATTCTGCATTAGATTACTTTCTTACCACATTCATTCCTATTCCTGCTACAAGAAATATGACTCATACCATACCATGAACACAGCTGTAAACTGTCTCATTTGCCTCTATGCCACAGTACCGTCTTTCTTTTCAAGAGCCTCACATTTTCTTCAAATCAGTTTCCAAAAGAGAAATGATCATATCCTTCACCTTTCTCTTCTTGGATGTCAGCAACCTCATATTTACTGCTAGAAACTGTAGCCCTCCATCAGTATGCCTTTTTTCTTCATTTCTCACCCTTCAGTAACTTTTCAGAGTTTATCATCCATCATCTTTCCTGTATGTGGTGATCTTTATATAGTAACTACTCACCAGAGGTCACAAACCTCCAGCTAGTGCTCTGAGGTCAATATATCTCTCTCTTCAGTGCTCTGTACATTGTCCCTAACTGGAAATAACTGACACTGCTTCTTCTCACGCACTATGCTATCCTTCCTAAGCTATTGGGTGGGTGGCCTAATGGTTAAGGTGTTTGCCTTACAAACACAAGGTGCAGGATTTGAGTCTCACAAGGGATAATTGGCTACACTTAAAATGGCTCACAAGGGCAGTGAGCCTAGTACTAATCTATACATAAAGCCATTCATCAGATCATTTGCCTACAACCTGTGCTTCCATTATGGTTTCAGAGACAATCCCTCCTTTTATGCATACGGCAAACTGTTTATTAACTTATTACACAGTCTTCTGGCATTCAATATCATTATTATCATATTCATCATCATTAAGCCTTGATACAAAGAAAAGATAATTGGCTTCAGTAACTGGTTACATTGCTGGTGTCATTCCAGAGGGGTTCAGTATGTGTCCACATGGTATGAGATGCTATGCTCAACAGTCTGGCTTGCTTTGCTAAGGACAGCTTGCCCCTCTTGTTCCAAGGCTTCTGCATACTAGCTGAAGCCTTTGCTTCCCCCCAGTGCCTTTCTTAGACAGAGTCCAGTTGATGGGCATTCTAACATAACTAACATATCAATCCCAGAACTAGATCACACTAAAGTGTCTCTCTGCGGTGCCAGAAGTCAAAACAATAAACTGCCTGTTCTTGAGGCACTCTTGCCTTTAGAAGCTATCCATGTCTGCATATTACTGGAAGTTGGTTTACATGTAAAGAGAGCATTCCCTCTATACCAGGTTTTGAACGTTTCATGCCTTCAGACCCAATGGCAACTGTGATGGAGTTGCCATATTTGTCAAGGAACATATTACCTCTAGGCAGATACCCAGGGACCCACAAAATAAACTAATTGAACTACAGCTCTCTCTATTTAGAGTAATTATCAACTAACAACTTGCTACAGAACACATTTTTGTACCCTGATGGTCATAAAAGATCTGTAAATGTTCTAATAATCTCCCTATTATCAAAAACTCCACTATTTGGGATGACTTTAATTACCCTTTAATAAACTGGGACACCTACACCTCCAATATAGGATATAACCAAAAATCTATAAACTTAATTAAAATACTCTTTTGACCATTGAATGAACAGACCTGCTAGAGGACACAGCACTCTTGACCTAATTCTTGCAAACATGGCTGACTTTTGCATTCCCCACTAAGTCTAATCACAAACTTGTGGCCTTCTCATTTAAATTACCAAATGCTCTTGTAGTAAACTATACTGACTTTAAGGACTACAAATGTACCACTCTCAACCTACTATATGATGAAATAACAAAAGTCACTTATGGAAATTTTATAGCTATTTAGAAAAATGCAGAGAACTAGCAATCCCTATCAGAACCAAGTATCATGAGAAATTCAAACTACCCTGGTTGTCTACCACCATAAATAAATAAATTGTACAACAAAAGAAAGAAACTCCTTAAATTGAATGGTAGATCCAAAACTCCTCTTCTCATGGAAAATATCAAAGCATTATAAAATAAATGAAAAACACTATCACATCCACAAGAGGAATCCATGAGCTTATGTTGGTTTCTGAAGCCAAAGATAATTATAAATCCTTCTTAAACCACATTATAAAACTAAGAAATAATACCATACATTGCTGTGAACACATTCATAATGATGTCTCGTATTCTGACCCAATAAACATTGCCAATATCCTTGCAAACAAATTTAGTGCCTCCTTCACCCCAAGGCTTCTATCCAATGCCCTAAATATCTGAATGCCTTATTTCCCCAATTATCTCTAAAGATACTCTTAAGTGTTAACCAGGACCAAAAATATTCCTTCATTGCACCTGATAATACATTTGGTTGTTTGATTAAAAGTGTTAATAGTGTTAAAATGCCTTTGCAGGCCCATTCATTAAATTGTTTAACCTAAGTTTAGCTACTGGCTTTGTCCTCGAGTGTCATACTACAGTGGTGAAGTCCCTCCATAAGGGTTATTACATTTACAGGCCTCATCTGCATAGCTATGGAACATATTAAAACTGGCATCATGAACTACTATATAAAAAATCTTATTTAAATGTGACCATCAACTCTTTGGCTTTGCGAAGGGTAGATCCTGTCTACTAAATCTAGTAAACAAAGGGTATTGGAGGCAGCAAATGATGGCCAAGTGGTGCACACATCTTATCTTGAACTGGCAAGGCCTTCAGTTCCACCCCAAATGCTGGCATCATACAAAAGCTATATACTGTAAAAACAGGTGTGCATGTAGTGAGATTGAGAGTAAACTGGCTAAAAGACAGAACCCATACAGTCTGAGTTGCAGGTGTCTCGTCAGAAACTATGAAAGTGGCCAGTGGTGTCCCTCAGGGCTTGGTACTGAGCACTTTCCTTTTGCTACTTATTTTTCAGATATCCAAACAGAAGGCTAAGACCTCTGGCTAACAAAGTCCATAGATGACTGCAAACTGGGGACTGTTGTTGTTACCCTCTGACTCTCAAGTCTTATAGAATGAGCTCTACCAAGTAAACTCTTGATGCACCAAAACAAGGTCAGACTAACTGCTAACGTGCAGTATCATCGCATTTGATAGACAACCCCTCCCCTCAACATGCAGACAACACACCACTACAAAACAAAAATGTAGTCAGGGACCTAGAAACTTGAGTTGATAATTCCCTCTCTTTTGACCATAACGTGACAACGGTTGCCAGGAAATCCTTGTATTTAATAAAGTTGGTTGACAAAGGAATATCAAGATCTATAAGAGGTAATCAGCCCTTGTACTCAGCATTGATCAGGCCAATTATCACGTATGCTACCACTTCAGGATGTATCTCACTAAACATAATTAAAAACCCCAAAGGTGCTTAACCAAAAACCTCACAGACGTAAAGGCCCTAAGCTATCAAAAGTGGCTGGATGCTCTGTCCCATTCTTCAGTGTCCTAAAGACGTTTGAAAGGAAATCTTGCTTACCATGACATTAGAGGTACAGTTGTTCTGGCCCTCCTGTATAAGTACAATGACTCCATGAGTACTACAACCAGAGATCTAAATTTTTATTAACAGATAAACAAACCAAGGTGGAGGGACAGATTTATAATCCAGTGGCATATAAGCCCATGGAATAAACTTTACTGTATGTCAAAAATCACTATCTTCCTTAAAACATACACTGTATGACTGGATGCATAACCACAAATTTACTCCAGGACTGTCTGGTTTGGCCCTCCTTGAGAAAAGAGGTCGAGCCTGAGGGAGGGTACTGGCAAGGCCAAAATGATCATGAGACCCAGTAGCCTTGGAATATCTATGTATTTATGAATCACCAGCTCCACAACCTCCCCTTCATCCATGCAGTTTTTAATACCCAGTTTTCTTTCTCATACCTTCTCACTGATCAGACTCCTTGAATTAAATGCAAGTTACTGCATGTGCATAGAAGGGCAAATATACTCCTGTGATCAGATGTAATTAACTGTGTATGTGTATAGAAGTGGAAAATGTCATCTACTATTGTAACAAACTGCATGCAACAATTTTTATCTATTCAGATTAGTTTGTTTGCACTGTAAACTTTACTTAAATGCAATACAACAGGTTGTAAACTTCTGAAATACTTATATCATTTGAATTGTGACACTACGTCATCACTGCCCTGTTCATGGCTGAAGGTCCTCTGGTCAGACCACCTACCTGGTTAACAAATCAATTAATAAAAATAAATAAATACATACATACTTACATACATAAATAGCTGTCCTTTGTATAGCTAGTGATGACTACTTGCACTCCTGTCATGTTTAATAGAACCATTATTATGACTTTTCCTAAAATTAATCTAAATATTAAAGTATACTATATTTTTAAACTGCCACAATGGCACAACTATCTGACTGTGTCCATTATGGTCACTGTGAGATAGACTGGAATCAACTGGACAAAGATATCTGACTTTCAAAAGAAATATGCATACAAAGTAAACTGTACTGGAGCTCTATCATTTTAAAACAATGTATAAATATTTCTATAACAGATAAAAGTAAACAAGAGTTGCATTATATTTGCCTTTTCAGAAATGTGAAATGTTTAAAAGAAAGGATTGCATTATGTTTGCCTTTTCAACAAATGTGAAATGCTTAAGAGAAAGATACAAAGTAGAATTAAATTGTTTTGCTACTGTGGAAAAGTATTGCAGTTTAACTAATTCTTGTCTCATTCTTAACTGCATACTTTTTAGCAGAAATTACTTGCAGGCTACTGGATTAGGTTAAGTGATAATTTCCTTAACTGGGCTCTGGATTGTTGAAGCTTCCCCTTCCCCTTGGACATGCAACTATGAAAAAAGAGAACGGTATATTCTAAGTTCATACTGCGGTCATCTGAAATCATGTAATCCTCTTTGGAAACGTAAACAGAGGAAGTGTATGTTAATCCTTGTGACTTAACAGTTACTGCTGGAAGATATCCTGGGGACAGAGATACCGCTTGTAATGACTGAATATTTCTATTTTGAACTAAAAAGTCAGAGATAGAGAGGTATAGGTTATCTTTAGCCACAGGCAGACATTCAATATTACAGTGATTTTTCCAACCATTAACTACCCTTTTGAATGTTGTATTTTTACTTTATGGTACAAGTCTTTCCATATTTATGTGGGAAAAAATAAATACAATAACTTGCTTATTTCAAGTAAATGATCGTTTCAAATGTAATTTTCAATACTTGTAGCTGATGTTTTATTTATTGGTTAAAAGAGTTTTATATTGCAGTGGGAAAAATAACTGGGATCTTCACCCAGTCTGAAGTGAAGCTGCCTGAACTATTGCTGCCATACAAGTATTTAAAGGCTGCCTTATTTTAAGGGTAAGCAGTAAGGCATTTTCTTGTTTTATTAGCTTTAACTAACTGATAGCAAGGTACCTTAAATCTTGGTAGGGGAAGAGAAGGATACAGAGAGAGAAAGAGAGAGATGGTGCTGTACAATCACTGTTTACCCCCATTTTAAAATATTGTGTCAGTGTATTTGTGCTGTTGGAGAATAATTCTGGTCAAGTCAAGCTTCAACCAGTGTAGGGAAAACTGCACTGAAGTCACTAGGCTTGATCTCAGATAGTAGAAATCCTTGGTAACCAATAACTGTATCTTTTCTAGCTGGGAAGTGTTTAATGTTTGTGCCATGATGAGATCTTAAATGTTAATGCTTTAATTTTATTTTTTTTTCAGCAAGACATCAAGATTCAGTTTCAGCAAGATCTGAACTCCTGGATATGTGAGGGGAGTTATGGTGGGTTCTTGTTCTACTCAAGGCTATGGTGAATGTGTGAGTTAGTGTCAATTTACACATTTTGACAGGAAAGCTCTATGCTATTTGGAACTATGGATGAGGTGGAGTTCTTATTTCTTGTGCTATTTACAAACTTTTGAGTTCTCTGTCTCTTTGTATATATATATATATATATATATATATATATATATATATATATGACCGCGGTGGTGGTGCTGCGGTAGCATTGTTGCCTCACAGTAAGACGTTGTCCTGTTCGATACTCAGCTAAAGCGTCTTCTGTGTGGAGACATGTGTGAATGGGCGTACCTTCACTGAAGGCTGTGCATCAGAGCTGGCAACTCGGTATGTAAAAATCTACTGCCAATCATTAGCGGACCGGAATTCCGCTGTGGCGACCCCTAACCGGGAAAAGCAGAAAAGACACAACATATATATATATATATATATATATATATATATATATATAAAAGGGAGCCGTTTATAATCTCGAAATACTGAAATGTCGAATTTCAGTACCTCGAGACTATAAACCCGAATGTTTAAAATAGCGAAAGTTCATAATCACGAATTCGAATATCTCGAATTTGAGGTTATGGCCTTACTCTACTTGATGTCCAGGATTGTGTGTTTATGGTGCGTGGTGCCGTGTGTGGATCTAGGTGTTTTATCAGCTGAGTGTTTTGTAAGGGATTTGAGTGAGGGTTAGAGTGTGTTTGAGTGTGGTGATATGTTTGATGTGTGTGTGAGGGACTGGAGAATGTGCCTGTGTGAGTTTGCTTTTGTTTCCTGTTTGTGCGATCTCAGAGTTAGTGTATATTTAAGTAGGGGGTGTGTGGGAGCACAGCCCCCCACATGGTGGGTGCAGGGGGGCTTGCCCCCCTGCTTATGTGTGTATGAGTTGTGTATGTGTGTAGTTTTTATTTGTTTATTTTGTGATGTGGGTGTAGTGTATGTATGGTGTAGTGTATGTGGTTTGTTTGGTGTTTAGAATTTCGCGTTTTTTGGCTTGGGGCTTTGTGGATTCGGTTTCATAGTTTCGAGATACTGAAATTCGATGTTTCAGTATTTCGAGATTATGAAGTGAATCCATATATATATATATATATATATATATATATATATATATATATATATATATATATACACAGACACACACACACACACACACACACACACACACACACACACACACACATATAGATACATACAATATGGATTTGAGATTTTCTTTTTTGTTTTCATGGACATGTTTTTACAATGAATTGTATTTGTTGTGCCAATCGTTTGTATTCCGTTTTTTTTTTTAACTTCTGAACACTCACTTTCTTGACCATGTCTTGCTGAGCTGGGATTTGATGTTTCAGAAGACTACTGACTCTTTAGTTAGGTTTACAGGAAGGTAATTCCCCCTGTTTATTCATGCCAAACTGGCCTATTGTTTTACATGTTTTTTTTTTTTTCTTTTGAGAAGGACTGTAATAGTAGATGTCGACATTTTGGGATGTTGGGGGCAGACAATTACTCATCTGTTTATATTCTGACAGTTACTGATGTACCAACATCATTTTTCCCCAGATGTTCCTCCAAACCAGGGATTTCTCTGCTTTCTCCCTTTCAGGCCATTCATTCTCCAGAAATATAAGTTCAACAGCCAGACTCCATCCTGGGTCAAACGATAGCTCAATGGTCCTTTCATTCTTTATCCAGGATTGAGCTCATCTAACCCATTCATTCCCACAGGGTGAGGGTCTGGATGTAAGCAGCAATGGTGGTAGTTGAATGGGTCATCCTCCCAATCCCACTTAATCTTATTTCCACTGTAGCCAGTGATTACGTTATACAGCTGTCAAAGAAGAAGTCTCCCACCATACACATGCTTCCTGAAACTATTTGTAACAAGCAGCCACTACAACTCTACGAGGTACATCCTGGGTTCCACGTGAACTCATTAATGGAAACCACACAGAAACTCAACACTCAAAAATAAATCTACCAGTACTAATGGAACATATCAAATTAACAAATAACACTTGCACACAGTATAAACAGCATTTCTGAAGAGGCAACACCCCCTTCCACTCCCATACCCCACAAGTTTAAATATATTACCTCCAAGATCACACAATATTGGGGCAAAGGACTAAATCCTTCTCTTTGCGGCCTGCTGATCTCATAAAATTACCATCTGAGCCATCACCTTGTAGTGCAAGTGAATGGCATGCGGGCCTTCATTGCTTACAAACAAAAAGTGCACCACCTGGTTAGTAAAACCAGATTGTAACAATATAAAATTGAATCCAACAAGATGCACTGACTACACTTTGATGTGGTATACACCAATTAAATCCGCATCAATGATTTTGCAATACAGAGGCTTGTCAAACTGCCACAATGGGGTCAGCAGTGCAATAGGTCTTATCCCATTCTGCCCCACAGGATGAGCATGCCCACATCAGTTTCTCACTGCTGTCCTCCTTACCTGGCTCTTCCAGCTTCCAGAGATTCTAATCAAGTTCTTTTTTAACAGTTTGGATGATTTATGTGATTTTATATTTCTAACAGCTTTACTTTTGCTGCTGATTAAAATGTTTTGGAGATAGACTGTTCCCATGAGTTTATGTTGGTCTGAGACAGAGATCATGTAGACTTTGTACTAATTTAATAGCCAAGCTTTTACAGAGACAGTTTCAGATGAGGTGCTATTAAAGAGAAGGATGACACCAAGGGATCTACAAGATGATATGATCTGCAGACTAGCAGATCTTCTGACAAATACCCCAAGTGCTTTGAGAAGGAAAAATGTCAGAATACACAGAGATGACGTCTTAAGAGCAAAACCCCTCATCTGTTTAATGTTGTGTATTTTCAATAAAGCAGTATCAATTTCTAAACACATTATAAGTGCTTGATTACTCTGAAGTCTCACCTGAATTTATTTATAGTTCATTTTTGTAATGATTTCAAGAAGTCTCAACCAGCAATTTCATTCTTCATGAAGTGACACGTTTCCCCTGTGTTATATAGATAGATACATAGATAGAGATACAGAGAGATGTGGGAGAAGGAGAGAGGACGAGGCAGGAAGAATGAAGCAGCATTCCCCCTAAAATTGCAACAAAGTATACAAAGAGACAATGTCTATCCTGAATGAGTGTGGAAAACCAACAGACCCACTCCAATGTAACTTAGGATACTGCATCTGGGTGTGGAAGGCCATGGCATTTGGCACAACATGTCCCTGATTTTGCTGAACATCTCTGATTTTGCCTTATATTTTGTCTTATCCCATATAAAATGCCTGATTTTCTGGGAAATCAGTCAACAGTGCCAGACATTAGCGCTGCATACTTGTTATTGTTCAGAAAATGCATGTTGATGGAAAGACTGTTGTTTTATTAGCTTTTTAAATCAGTTAGTGTAATACTAAAAAACGTGTCTCTGATTTTACCCCCCCCCCTATTATTTGAGAGGTATGGGGACTAAGAAGGGACATACATGGAAGAAGGCAGACTAAAATGGGAGAGTAACATTGAGGAAATACACTACAGGTAAGACACAACAGTGTATTTTTTTCAGCTTGTTCAGATTTCATACCATGATGCCTGTCAACCTAGACCAATTTACATCACTGGTTGTCTTTCTTTCAATAGAAATGTCAAACAGAGCAAACACAGAACCAAGAATAAAGCAAAATCCAAGGCTACAGGACCCGAATCTCCGAATGATGTAAATTCCAATCCAGTGGGTTAAAACAGCTCCTTTAACACAATACCAAAACCACACAATAAATCAACCAAGTGCTTTCGCTCGGTTATTACCGAGCTTCTTCAGAGTTAAAATACTTTGTAAGAGCATTGGCCATATTAAATACTAAATACAAGGTCAAATGGCATACCCTCCTCCCTCTAATGTACCACCCTTAATCAGTTTTTAAAAATATAGTGCATATAATGTCTCGTTGGTGTGTTGAGAACTTCCAATCTAAAAAACAAAACTCAAAATGTAAAACACCAGTGTCAAAACTTATAAAATGTACACTGTATAAAATCCATAAGTGAATAAATGAATGCAAGGTATACATAGAGTAGCTAACTAATCAAAACATAAAAATGCATAAATTACAAATATAAGTAATAAGGTTAAAAAATCTTCTTGTAAAACCATTTATAATCGTGCTCTCCTTAATTTAAGCACACTGTTGATGTTCAAGGCTTCATTCATTCCAGGCGGTCCAACTGCATCCAGCCTTAGCTGCCTTTCTTTCAATAGAGACAGCACTCCATATATGGCATTGGCTCTAAGATATAAGGTCTCACATTAGGAGCACATACCCTTAGATCAGGAAAATAAACTGCAGCATACCTCTCAGCTGTCCAGATTTTTGCAGAATGTCCAAAATTCTGCTCATATTTTTAGTCTGTTCCTGACGAAATGTGTGTTTTTCTGGAAAATCACTGGGATGATCTGAGGGTTGAAGTCACCAAATAATGATATGCATTTGAGTTTCAGACTTCAAATCCTTCAGAAAATTCATCTTAACACAAACCCTATTACTCTAGAAACTTTCTAAGTTTATAAGAGCAATATTTAAAATTTGTCCTTATTTTTGGGCCTTTGGCCCCCATTTTATCAGCAATAGAATGCCTGTTGGAGATAATGATGAAAACATAGTTATATTTATGAGGCAGCCCCAGGAAAGTGGACACAGTCCTCAAGTTTAATGTTAGGATCTCTCACCCACAACATGTTACTAACTCTGCAGGAAGTTCCAGTGCATCTCAAAGTCAAGCACATGCTGACATTGCACTCAGTCTTGTACAGAAGGAACACCCATGTACCTCTACACCAGTAACTCTAGACCTAGATGAACACTTTGAGGATAATGCCAGGCATTCTGAGGTAACAGTGTCCATGGTGACACTTTTTCAAAAGGCAGTCTGGCACACACATTTTTTACAGCTACTCCAGGAAACACAAAAAGCATTGGCTGCTAAGCAGCAAATGTGCTGTGACATTGTTAGTGTATAAAGCACAGCCGCAGGGAGTCAACTGGAAATGGGCAGAGCCCCCCCAGGGTATGCATGAGAATTTCTAACACAACCTTGAAATGGCCAAGAGTAGAGATAATGCCATGATCACACTGATGTGTAGTATGGAGGCACAACAAGCATCCATAGCCAAATTCATTCGTACAGTAGTTAGGACTCACCAGACTCAAGCAGGAGTCACTCTTGGAAAGGGAAGAGGACGGGGTACTGTCTGGACCTGTGGGAGCAGATCACATGAGATGTTAAGTGCTTCTTAGGAAAGAAATGTAACTAGTCGGAGGGGCCAGTCACAACAGATTTCATGCAGGCCACATGAGTGTACATCAACACCAATCAGAACCTCCTATTCGAGGTCCCGATCATTTTCACAAAGCACTGTCAGTTCTGTGTCTGCAGGGTCATCTGCATCAATTAGGTCATGGCATCAAACCAACTGAGCATACAGGTCTCACTACAGCCCCTCTTCAAAATCACTTCTACTGTCATGTCTACTGTCCTTAGGAGATGTGTATAACTCATTTGATCTTGAACTACTGTAAATTAATATTGACATTTCTGTTACTTACAAGTTACCCTTCATAAAGACTCCTGAATGGATTAAGCTAGACAGGGAAGAACAGTTGAAAAATGGGGGGCATTGAGACACTTTACAGCTGTATGCATTACATCTTTGTAATAGTACTGCTTAGAACTTCAGGGAACTGTGGTAAGAAATCTGTATGAAAACATGCCATTGCAGTCATTAACCCAGTGCTCAATGCACTAACATTCCTGCAGCTGACAGTTACTTACACCTGAGAAGTTTTAGTACATGACTTTTCATGGAAACATGGTAATTAGTAAATTACAGATTAAAATAAGACTCCTGCCATTTAAACAAACACCGTTGCCACTTCATCCTCACCACTGCATAAATAATGATAGTTATTGTGTATGACAACATAAAGTAATCTGATGTGCAATACCTCAGCAAACAACATACTTTAATCTGATATGAAATTGCAAAATATAAAAAATAATACATTTTCATTCAAATGCAATGCATGAACTCATCAAATATTGAAATAACAGTTTTTAATAATTATACCAAAGGAGGACATTCAGTACGTGCATACTTATGTACACCACTTCAGCAGACTGTACTTTGCAAAACAGTTATCACAGGATCATAGGACGTTACTAGGGCTATTGGCCCTAAGGCCCTTATAAGCCTAGCCAAGAGTTTAGTCCATGCATAGACAAATCAGCATCTGATGCCTCTGTCCAACTGGGACAAGGGTGAAATCCCAGGGATGTATTTTCTACTTCATATCCAGTTATCCAGATTGCGCTTAAAAAGGGGTAAAGAGGTACTCTGCTTGACGTGGACAGGGAGTCTAGTCCATAGATGGGGGAGTCTCTGGAATACAAATCTGTCCTGCCAGCTAGTCCTATTGATGTCCCAGACCAGGTTGAGGCCTCATGTGTGGGTTGCTCCAGTGGAGCTTGACTTGCGGATATGCAGCAGTCCCATCAAGTCTAAGTCCGAGATTGCTTTGTATGCCAGACAGAGGTCACCTCTGAGAAGTCTGTATGAAACTGAGCAGAGGGATAGGGCTTTTAGCCTGTCTGTATATGGTAGATTTTTGAGTCTCTGGATTCTCCTGATGAGGAACCTCTGTGGTCTCTCCAGCTGCAAATATGTGCTTTGCGAGGTACATGCCAAATGCGGCATTGTACTCAATAATGGGCCTTATAAGGGAAGAATTCAGGGATGTTATGACCTCCTTGTCCCTGGATGAGATATCCTTACTTATGAGGTGGGTCATGTAGAAAGCTTTCCGTACAATGGAAGCAACATGGTGGTCAAAAGTCAGGCTGCTATCAATCTGGGTTCCCAAATCCCTCACGACTGACTGCATGCTTAGAATGTTGTTATTAATGTGATAATTTGTGAGGACATCTTTCTCCCCAAAGGGGATGATGATACATTTTTGTATTCATCCTGAGGCCATGTTTCTGGCACCAGCAGTAACCCATTTGTCACTGCAGCTCCAACAATGATGGTGATTATTACTTATATGAAGCCTTACAACATCACTGAACAGGAGTCAGTAAGCACTCAGGCATGACTTTTACACACAATTATATGATACAATTGTTTGAAAAAATACTTTAAGGTGAAAGAGAATGTCAGATGAAAAGTGACATCAGACCATGTACCTCAGAGCACAGCCCACAAATTATCACTGCATGCATTATTTATACTCTATGTGCTTTTTACAATAAAGACAACACTAACACTGACCTGAATGTTATGGTCCATAGTTCTGAACTAGATGCTGCCTGCCACACGGGGTCCCTTACCTCTGATGCTGTCAGCTGATCATCATCACTCAGGGGGAGACTGGAAATTGGAGCTGCAGTGACAAATGGGTTACTTCACCACCATACTGGTGCATAATCACTTTATGCAGAATGCAACACACAGTAAAGATTCTACATGCTGTATCTGGGTCATACTGAAGGGCACCCCAGACTCATCCAGACACCTGAAATGGCTCTTCAGAAGGCCAAAGACTCTTTTCATGAGAGTAGGATATGTTATAGGCCTCTTCTGCACCTTCACATGGATTTCTCACTGATGTCATGAGCCATGGCTCCAGTGGCTATCCAGCATCACCTGAAAAACAAGAAAAAAAAAAGAGAGAGAAAAGGGAGAGACAAAGGAAAAGTGACTTAGTATTCAGCAATACATTTTACCAAGAATAACTTCTTAAATACACTATAAAAAAATATTTTTTTGCGCTTACCAACAAGATGACCACTTGGCATCCTACCATAAAGCAAGAGGTGGTAGAATGAGCTAGTGTGTCAGATATGGGAATCATGCACTGCCAGGATGCTGGGCGGAAACAGTGATGCACCTCCATGTATCACAGACTACCTGGAAATTGATGGAATGGTAGAACTTTCTATTATGGTGCCACTCCCACTGTGGACCAGAAGAAGCTCTAATTGCAATATATCTGAAATTTGTTGTACCACATACCTCAGAGAAATGTGTCAGCCCATAAAGAGCACTCATTGCCCAGGCTCGGTCCAGAAGTGACAACAAGAAATAGATTTGCTGATCCACATGTGCCAAGAGTGCATCTTGGAACTGCTCTGGTATTCTGGAGGCAGAAACCTGTGAGATCACCAACATGTCCCCAGTCAGGAATAGGAAGTCCATGCATTCCTACAGTACTCCTATGGGAGTTACACATATGCACTAAGACCCTTATAATGTCACTATCCACTCTGAACATGTCAAGGATCTCTTGATTATCACAGTTATAACGAGTTATCCTCTGCTTATATCTCCGCCTTCTTCCCTGGCAAGCTCCACTGGCTCCAAGCAGTTTTGACTCAGCTAAGACAAGCAACTCACACCTAGAAATAGCAAGGCTGGCAGCAAGTGACAGCATTTTCATGAATTGCAAAGTAGATAGGTTTGGCAAGACTCATTTTATATATAACGCATCTGCAGATGATGCAGAAAAGTGGGAAAATTCCACTGTGGATCATAAATAGGCAATACAGTGCTACGTTGTTATACACTGAATTACATAATTTCTCATTTACATCTCATTGCGACTTAGTTTATTTAAGTTTATTTGCTGCCATTGCACATTAGATTAAGTGGCCTGTATGAATCACAGCTGATATGAAGTCATTCGCGGACAGCGAAAATCGCCATAACCCATATGCATAATGACTATGAATGTCAACCAATATCTCTCAAGTCATGTAACTTACAAGATTTAGTGACAGTTTTCTTTAACATCATGTGAAATTTCAGCCAATGTCATGCAATAATTTGTAAGTCACTTGGATTTGTAATACGAATGAATGCAGGTATGGAAATGCTGCATTACCTTCATAATTACTAGCAGATGATTAGTAACATCTAGTACAGAGCATCATACAAGGACAGTGGCAGTGTATTTTCTGGTGTGCTATTATGTCATTTGACATTGTCCTCCTCAATAACATGCTACTTACTCAACTATGAAAATAAATATGAAAACAGGAATAACGAGTGACAAACAGTAGTCGACGTCTCCAGTCTAGTGTATCCTAAATTAACAATCTTAGTACCTTGTACCTTAGTACCTATTGTAACCACCAATTTTACGAGGAACAGACCAAAAATATGAGGCAAAAAATCTAGCCATTCTGTGAAAATCAGGACAGCTGAGAGGTATGTAAGGAAGCCACAGCCCATTAGTGTCAAGGCACAATAAGAAGTGAAAAGTGCTAAGTGGAAGCATGCAGAAATAGCACCAACACTTGTGGTGCTGAAAGTTGTAGGGCATCTGTGTTGGATGTGCTGAGTCTGAGATACCTGAGGACAAAGGGTCACTTCAGTAACAGTGTTACTGTAACAAAAGAGGAATATATCTGTGTGGTAAAGAGCAGTGATAATAATGTTGGCCCTCATTAACTGCTTCCCCCTACACATACAAATGGATTTTCTGTCTCACATTTGCCTTACCTTTTAGGCAATTTCCACAAATTAGAACTTCAGATGAAATAAATACCAATGAAAGCTGTGTTTCATGTCCTGTAATAAACTATAATATACTTACTTGTTGTACTGATTAGTAATAATTGTTTGAAAATCGCTGCACAGGCGTTCAATATAGTAGGTATGTGATCGATTGGTCCCAGGGTTGATACCATCATTGCCCCAGCTTACACCGTACTCCAAGATGTTTGTATGATGCAGCTAAAACCAAATACATACACGAGAAAGACAAGTAAATACATTTGTTTTGGTCTCAGTCTGCGTCAACATACTATTGCATTTCTTATCTTGCACATTAAAACATGTTTTCTCAAACTAAATCCACCTGCTAATTCTGTTCCTGCTGTAGAAAGTTAATTACGTTGACTTACAGAGTTATTACCCCAGTAAAGGTCAATAATTATATATTATCCCTAATGATAATAACTGGGATCATTAAGCTAAAAATGCTGGTATTTTAGGTAACAAACCTAAAATCACTTATAGTAGAGGTAAAAACCTGAAAAATTTGTTTGAAAATAACATTAACATTGACTTGTTCAAAAATTCTAAGATGAGCAAATGTGGTGCATGTCATGTTTGTAGATTTATCAATGATGGTCCATATATTTCTATTTCTAATTATGGGAAGACCATTAGATGTCCAGGCCATTGTAATTGTAACTCTGTTATGGTTGTTTATGCTGCGTCTTGCACAGTTTGCCAAGCATTTTACATAGGTAAAACTATTAGAAAGTTAAAAACACGTATCATAGAACATTTGAGTGACATCAAAAAACATAAAACAACTAGTACGTTATACAATCATAGTATTAATTGTTCTAATTTCAAAAGATTTCTTTTTCTCGTCATTGATAGAATACCACACAATATACATAAAGGTGGTGACGAAAAAAACATGCTAGAAGCAAAAGAGTGCTTATGGCAACTAAGGCTCAACGCCAGCAAATGGCCTGGCATTAATGAACAAATATCAATTTCCAGTATTCTTAAACTAAGATCACATTTTATATAAACATATACGTAAGAGTATTTTCTATCATTACTAGAACTTATTGACATTAATTTTCATTCAACATTATGCAATTATTTATATTTTGTATATATTTATCAATAGGTTTAGCAATTGTGATTTAGCATGTGCTTATTCATTTATAATTTTAACAATATTTATAAATTTTACATATACCTTTTTCATATACATGAAATTAATTTTACAACATATTTATATTTATATTTAACATTTACATATTTATTCTCATTTTTATATTCATATTTATATTTACATTCACACTTATATTTACATCTAGATTCTTACCATTTTAACATTTACCTTTGTTGATGTAAATGGCATTGTTACCTATCTTTTGTTCCTTCAAACAGTTCTTGAAAACATTTTTTTTATGGTTTTCTTTGTTCTTTTAAAAAGACGAACTGTTTTATTTAATGATTTAATTAATTGTTTAATGAATTCCTATTATCCATTAAATGTTTCAGTATTTAGTATTTAAGGGATGATTTGAAATGAAGTTTGTACTCTGATGATGCCCTAAGTACGAGGGTGAAAGCGCTTAGTTTCTTGTGGAGTGTATTGTCGATTTTACATTCTTGTTTTGGTCAAGTTTTATCAATAAAGGTTTTTTTTTTTTTTTTTTGCAACCAGGATCCAAGGTTTGCTGGAATTTTTAGCTTATTGGTGCCTTTTTGGTGTTTGGACAAATTGTACAATAGCTGGGATCATACCATAGATAATTTGAGGGGACCCATGCATGGAATAAAGCATTTATTAGCTGCCACTGTCTAGTAAGCAGTCCTTGTGTAAACGTTCTGTTTTCCATCCAAAGATCCAAATAGCATGTGAATATGGACAGGGATGAGCTTTGTCTTATGTGGATGGGGAGTCTGTTTCAGAGCAGCAATATCCTCTGTGAGATATACGTGTCCCTCCAAACCATTTCGTTGATGTTGCAAAAGAGGTTTGGATCCCAAGATTGATTATTTCTGATGCTATCTGACTTGTTGATGTGCAGGAAATCCATCAGTATTTGGTCAGAAGATGCCTTGTATGCCAGACACAGGTCACCTTTTAGCAGTCTATAGTACACCAAGTCTAGTGACAGGGCTATGGGTCATTCCATGTAGGACATGTTGTTCAGGCCTTGTATCCTTTTAGTAAAGTATCTCTGTCTGCATTCCAGTTGTTGCATGCGTCTGGTCAGATACATGCCACAGGTGGTATTATACTCAATGACTGGCCTAATGAGGGCTGAGTGAACGGAGACAATGGTATCCCTAGGTCTAGACACAATCCCTTTGTTTATAAGATGTGCAATATAGAAGGACTTTCTTATGACAATGGGCACATGTTGGTCAACAGTTAGGTCACTGTCCGCATAAGTTCCCAAATCCCAAACAACTGGGTCAGCTCTTAAAAGGTTACTGCCTGTGTGGTAGTTTCCTGGGATAAATGATTACACAAAGGATACATTAATGCATTTTTTGACATTTAGTTTGTCTCTGATTTTGGCACAGTTATGTATTTGGACAAACCTTCCTCAAGGATGGTTAAGTCATTTGGGGATTCAATGACTGCTCCTAGCTTGTAGTCATCTGCAAACTTAGTCATCCAGAGCCCTTTGGTATTGGCTTTTACTTCAGAAATGTAAATGCCAAACAGGAGTGATCCCAGCATGTAATCCTAGGGGACCCCACTGGTGACTGGTCTGTTTGTGGAGATAACTTCCCCTATTTGAATTTCCTGTACCCTATCTGTGAGCCAGTTGGCAATCCAGCAGGTGATATAGGGGTTTATTCACAGTTTATTTAGCTTTTCTTCTACGTCTGAGTTGGGGATTGTGTCAAAAGCTTTGGCTAAATCTAGGCATGCCTTTATTCAACATTAAAAGCAAATAGATCATGGGTTAATAATGTTCAAAATACAGCATTCAGGCTAAAATCTTGCCACACAATTCATTGATTATAATATAAAAAAATATTTTAATGTGAATGAGAAACTTTCAAAATATTTTTATGAACATCATTAACAATGTGCCATTGTACTACAAGAAACTAAGTACATGACTGATGGCAATTTCATAATAATAACCTATGAAAAAGTTTAGTACCTGCAGCAATTATAAGTTTGTTTTTTGAAGCCTGTAGTAACATACTTTTAGATTTTGTTACCCAATCTTAATTACAAATGCAAATCAACTGAATATTGGCTAATAAAGATAAAGGAGGTCAGTAGATTATTATTAAGATGTAATGTCTTCTAATCTGAAAATGGCTATACTGAAACATGCAAGTAATGTTTTACATAGTCATTACTGGCCTAACTATGGTTTATATAAGCTGAAGGATGTCGGGCTAAACAGTTCTTTTTAAAGTGATATTTTGCAGTTGTTACTTACAAAGCTGTGAACAATGCAAACGTCTCCAGTTTAAAAATCCTGTATAGGAAATGTTGTCCATAGTCTCCCACTGTTCATAGCTCCTCAAAGAGCTGCCAGTTTTCACAGAGAGCAGTAGCACTGCAGATCATCTTATAATATGCTACTAAATGCTCTCACTTAGAACTTTCAGTGACTCTCCCCTACTCCTTCCCATTTTCTAAGGATCTGGTATAATGGATAAGCATTTCCCTATCATCTCTGTTTCTGACCTGGTGAATATGCACATCCTGAGGCAGTGTAGTAACTGCCTCATATTCACTGGCAACCATTTAATTTTAGAACAAACAGTGTGTGAGAGATTTAGATACACAATGTTATTGGGGGCAAAGCTCTCACATACACAGAAGAAAAATGCAAACTGGGTTATCAGGGTTAAACATCCAAAGCAGTCACTGCCAACACAAAGGAACAAACACATAGACCCACATATGTGGAGGTACTCACTTGTAATCTACCCAGACCTCCAAGACCTTCTAAACCATCTCTCAGTGGCCCAAAACACACTCAAAAAAGACACCAGCTTACACAACGCATAACTCTAAAAATCATCTATCTAGGTATTGGTGATTCTATTGTAACACATACTGATATCCCCCTTACCAGACTAAACAAAGAGAAGATCACAGTGAGCTTTCTGTCTAGAGCCAGGATCCACCAGATTATGCATGTGCTTAGGACTTTAAGCCACAAGTAACAGTATGCCATGGTCATAGTTTATGTGAGCATAAACGACCTAAGACGTACCTCACTGGACTATATGAAGAGACATGATGGAGCTCTCTGAATAGGTGTCCCAGGTGGGTATGAATCTAGCCTTGAGCAGCATCCTACCTTCACCAATGATGATGCCACAGTACCAGCAAAAAAATGATTGATTTCAACAATTGGCTTAGTTTCTGGTGTCACAACAAGAGGATAAAATATCTGTCAGCCTGGGGAGACATGACTGACAAACCACAATGCTTTGCCAGAAATGGTTTGCCCTTGCCACTACTTGGCTTCTGGATACTGGCAAAAACTTTATCTATCTCCAAAGTGCCTGTTTTTAGGTGGTGCCAAGTTGTTAACCCCTCCAATATAACAAAATCACTCATGACTTCCTAAAGCTACTACTGTTCAATGCTAGGAGTTTAAATAAAAAACTTCACTCCTTGGAAGCACTCCTCACCTTGAAGGATACAGACATATGTGCAGTCACGGAAATATGGTTCAGAGCCATGGAGAGCACCCCAGCTATCAAAGGCTACAGTGCCTTTCTTACATTTCAGTCCCCCTCAACTTAGAGAAAAACAAAGGGAGGAGTTGTCTCAGTATTCATAAAGGATAAGTACACTGCTAGACTGGTTCAATATGACTTGCTTTAGCTGCTCCATGCCAACTAACAGTAGGTGCGACCCCTATCACATTCTTGCCAGCTACAGATCCCCTAACGAGTCTGGAAAATCACTCCTCTTACCTAAACCTACTGGAGTCTCAGCCTAATACCATACTTATGGGTGACTTTGACTACTCCTCCATAAACTAGGAGACTTATACGACTCATAATTTACTTGCTCAGAGGTTTTTGGACTTAGTCAATACAAACACCCTGGAGCAACTATTTAGCTCTCAACTAGAAGTACAAATATCCTAGACCTACTACTCATGAACATGGAGGAATGCTGCTCCCTCCCATGCATTAACTCCTCTCTGGTAAGATCTGACCATAAAATAGGTTCATAGGTTCATAGGTAGGTACTAGACTATTGGCCCTAGGGCCTATATAAGCCTAGCCATACGGTACCCTGGCTTTTGCCACCCAAGAAAATTATTTTCCTGTGCCCCTGTCAAGCAGAGCCACAGAAGTGATCCTCGGGGTGAATTTCCTATCTCCCATCCAATCATCAAGATTTTTCTTGAAGAGTGCTAATGAGGAGCTTTGTTTGATATAGATAGGTAGTTTGTTCCAGAGTATGGGAAGTCTCTAAGATAGGAATCTATCCCTCCAGTATGTTCTGTTTATTGTGGTGACAAGGTTTAGGTTCCTAGAGCATGTAGTTTGGAGGAATCGGGATTTCTTTACGTGGAGCATGTCCAACAGCTCTGGGTTTGACACAGCTTTAGATGTTAGGCAGAGATCATCTCTGAGTAGACGATATGCAACAGAGTAAAGCTGGAGTTTTTTGAGACGGTCTGTGTAGGGCATCTGTTTGAGGCCGGTAATCCTCTTTGTGAGGTATTTCTGTGGCCTTTCCAGTTGTTGTAGATGTCTTGTGAGGTACATACCAAAAGGGGTGTTGTTCTCTATAATGGGTCAAATGAGTGATGAGTAGTGGAGAACAATGACCTCTTTTTTCCTGGATGAGAAACCTTTTATGATGAGGTGTGCCACATAGAAGGATTTCCTGACTACTGTGGCAATGTAATTATCAAAGGAGAGACTACTGTCCACCTGTGTCCTCCCAAGATCTCTTATCACACTTTCAGTGTTAAGTAGACTACCACCTATGTGGTAGTTCATGGGTACAGAGTTTTTACCAAAAGGGATAACAATGCACTTTTTGGCATTGAGCTTGAGGCCATGGCTTTGACACCAGGCATCTGTCTCAGTGAGGCCCTTTTGTAGGATGTCCACATCGTTAAGAGATTTGATTATGACTTCTAGTTTGCAGTCATCTGTGAACTTTGTTAGCCAAAGACCTTCTGTGTTAGCCTGTACTTCAGAAAAGTAGATACCAAACAGGAGAGGACCTAGGACTGAACCCTGTGGTACTCCACTTGTCACTGGTCTGAAGTTGGATTTAGAGTCTGCTACTTTCACAGTGTGGGTTCAGTCAGTGAGCCAGTTGGCAACCCATCTTGTGACATAGGGATTTATAACTAGTTTAGTGAGTTTGTATATAATTCCAGCATGGAGGATGGTGTCAAAAGCCTTGGCAAGATCTAGATAGGCTGTGTGTACCACCTTACTCTCATCTACAGCTTTGGTGACTGCTTCAAAGATGTCTATCGGGTTTAGAAGACATGATCTGACTTTTACAAACCTGAACTGGGTAGGGTCCAGAGTTTGGAGATTACCAATGACATTGTTTATAAGTTCCATGATGATACGCTCCATAACCTTGCAGACCAGGCTCGTCAGGCTAATGGGGCAGTAGTCCCCAGGGACCGTGGTGGCTCCCCCTTCGTGGAGTGGGATAACTGTTGCTGTGCGCCATTCAATGGGCACAAAGCCTGAGGTGAGGCTATGATTGAACAAGGTACTTAGGTGGGGTGCCAGTTCATTCTGTAGTTTATGTAGAACGCAGCCTGGGATGTTGTCAGTTCCCATGGATGCTGTGTTCTTGGCTTTGGAGAGTGTGTTTTTTACCTGTGCAGCCGTGATTACAGGTACTTTGCATTCTTCCGGTATAGAGATGGGCCCTTTAGGGGATGAGAGAGGGGTAAAGTTAGCACTGAACCTATCTGCCAGGATGTTGGCAATATCAGTTGGTTCTGTATATTTAGTGCCATTGTGCAGTAACTCAGAGCAGATATGAGTGTTCCCACTGAGATTCTTGACATAGCTATAGAATGCTTTGTGGTTGTCTTTAGAATCAGTGGCGATTTTGTTTTCGTAACTAGCTTTGGAGGATTTTATGAGGGATCTCAGCTTCTTACTGAGGCTGACCATGGAGTTTCTCCAATCATGGGATTTTACTCTTTTTTGCAACAGTTTCTTTCTTTTGTTGTAGAGTTTGTTTACAGCAGGGGACCACCAGATTGGCTTCCTTTTTTTGGATGATAGCATCTTTGTTCTGTTAGGGATTGCATGATCCATGCACTCGTGTAAGTGCTTATAAAGTGCAATTGTATAGGATTCAGCAGTCGTATCTCTAGTGTCCATCAGCATGGGTGTCGTGAAGTTTGCCACTTCTGTCTTAAGAAGCGTGAAGTTGGCTTTGGAGAAATTTTTTACGGTGGTTTGCCTAACGGGGCTGAGATGTGGATGTCTAGGGTGATTTGCTTGTGGTCGGATCTGACCAACAAAGAATTGACCTCTGGTATGGAACACCGGTTGCCCATGTTGGTAATGACCAGGTCTAGGATATTGCTGCCCCTGGTGGGGGTGTGGATAAGTTGATCCAAGGCATTGGAATTTATGAATTCCAGAAAACGTTGAGCACAAGAGTTGGTACATGAGTAGTTTTCCCAGTTAATGGTGGGGTAGTTGAAATCACCCATTATTAGGGTGTTAGGTTGTACCCTAATATTTTCCAGTGTATCAAGAAATGAGGAGTGGGAATCCTGGGGCATGGTGGGAGATCTGTAGCAAGCTACAATTTGCATTGCGGTCTTGCAATGTTAGTTGCACTTGGATAATCTCAGATGCATTATGCAGAGCAACTAGCCTGGAGGTGTGGATATCCTTAATGAATATGGACATGCCTCCGCCTTTAGTGCTTTGGTCCAAGTTAGGTGGCCGAAATGTGTGGCATGAATTATAGCCTGGTAATGCAGGGGTGCTCTCTGGAGCTTTGAACCAGGTCTCTGTCACTGCACAGATGTCGATGTTCTCCATTTTAAGGAGTGCCTCGAGTGAGTGCATTTTGAGGTTTAGACTTCTAGCATTGAGTAGCATTACCCTCAGATTTTGCTTGCTTGTACCTGTTACAGTGGTGAATTTGTCATTTGAATCTTACCTAAAAATGGCACTATAGGGATGGCAAGAGCCTTAGCCAGTATCCGGAATCCCAAGGGTGACAGGTGCAGTCCATCTCTGGCAAAGCATTGTAGTTTGTCGATCATGTCATCCCAGGCAGATAGATACTGGATCCCCTTAGAATGACACCAGAAGCTTAGCCAATTGTTGAAGTCAATCATTTTGTCCTTGTACTGTGGTATCATTCTGGGTGATGGCAGGATGCTACTCAGGGCTAGGGTCATACCTGCCTGGGATACAACATCAGAAAGCTCCTCCATGTCTCTTTTCATGTAGTCCAGGGAGGTACATCTCAGGTCATTCACATCAACATGGACAATGACAGAGTCATATTTGTACTTGCTGTGGAGTGACCTGAGTACATGCATTATGTGGTGGATCCTGGCACCTGACAGGCAGCTGACAGTGACTTTCTCCTTGTTTAGCCTGGTGAGTGGAACATCAGTGTGCCTGACTATAGAGTCACCTATGACTAGAGTGTTAGGTACGTTGTTATGCCTCATGGGCTGTGGTTGAGTGGCACACTGAGTTTGTGGGCTATGTGTCATTTGGGTTGTGTTGGGGGGTGGAGGTTGCTTGTGTTTCTGCTTTGGAGGTCCCTGTTGCTTGGGTAGCTATTTTTTGAGAGCCTCCACAAATGTAGGTGTGTGTTTTGTGTTTCTATGTGTGTGTTTTGGTGGTGTAGGTTTTGAGGGATTTTGTGATGAGTGTGGTGTGGTGCAAGTGTTTACCTTCTCCTCTTGACTGTTTAGTCCAGTCTTGGGTGAAGAGAGCTTTGCTTTCAGTTTGGTTATATAAGTGCATCTCTCACAGGTTGTAATGTTGGGTGGTAGGAGGAGAGAGTTGTCTGTGTACATGAAGCAATTGCTGCATTGCCCCAAGATGCCCAGATTCATCAGGTAGACAGGAGAAAACACTGGGTGCTGACCCTTAGACATGCCTGGATAGGTGCTTATTTATTAAGTACTAAAAGCTGTTTTCCTCTAGACAAGTGAGGAAAGTTGAGTGCTGTAATAATTTGTAGCTTAATTAGTGCTTATAATGAGTTCTGAACAAGTGCTGAGCTCAAAGAAACAGATTTGAGTGCTGCAGTTAGACAACTGGCTAGTTCTAAGAAACAAAATTAAGCTAAAAAGCTTCCCTCCAACACAGAAAGGCTTGGGGGCTCAGAAGCTTACAAACAGTCCTGGATACAGCAAATCTGTATCTGGACTAGACAACTTATAGGAAAGGCAGGAAACAAGCTTAGAATTTTTTTTTTGTAAAGGGGAAAGGAGGAGTAGAAGCTAACTGGGTTGGCCTTCTCAAATGTTCTCCCTGGAATAGGTAGAATGAGGTAATGACACTAGACTGGGAGGAGTGTCCCAGATCAAATTTACAGTAGGGGTGGGCAACTGCAAAGCCACCAAGTATAAAAACAAGATACCAAGAGGGAAAGAGGGTGGGAAACAAAAATCAGAACAAACAAACCCAACCAGATGCTTAACAACTGTAGAAAATTCTACTTAATACCTCACACACAGTGAGTAAGATAAAAGTGCTATAAATAACTAAGAAATAAGCAAAAAACAGGATACTTAATGTTATATATCTCAGATTCGTTAGCTCAGAGCCCTTTCTCCGACTTCCTCCGATTAGCTCAGTGTGAAATCGCTGAAACAGTCACAAGTAACAAAGTTGAAACCTGAAATGACTTTAAAAAAAAGCTTGAAAGAACCAATGAGGTGCTTATTCCAAGGCGTAGTCCAGGCAACCCCAGTCAGCCAATGACCACAAACAATTCACTCTCACTGAAATGCTATACTGGCCTTGGCTAAGCTATGATGACCTGGGACATGTGCTCAGAAACACAGCCTCTACTAACAAACAACTAGACCCAAAACACAAGCCTGAGTATGGACAATGCTACACTACCAACACTACTTAGGTAGAAAAAACTGCAGAAATGTTTAAACAAATTCATTCATTCCCCTCATTCATAACGAATATAAGACACTTAGAATTAAAGTAAAAAAGCTTATTATCACTGACCGACAAAATTACTTCTCCATACTCCAAAACAGCAATAAAACAAACCCTCAGAAATTCTGGAAAAGAGTCGCTACTCTTATCAATCCCGGCAAAATAGACAACCCCAGCCCAGACACCAATGCTCCTGACATAGATTTGGCCAAGCAATTTAACTCTTTCATTAATTCCATTTCTAAATTAACCTTGACATTCTCTAACAACACCACTCCCTCCTTTTCACCCTCAACTTCCTCTACTAACACTTTTACCTCCACTCCTACTACTACACTCTCTTCTTCTCCACTATCATCATCCTCTAATACCCTCTCTACCCCTTCCTCTCCTTTCTCATTCAAACCTATACCCATATCCACCATAAAAAAACTCCTTCAGAAACGAAGCCTTGCTCTAAAGCCCCAGACAACATCCCGTCATACTTTCTTAGCATAGCTGCAGAAGCCATTGCCTACCCCATTAGTATTCTAATTAACCGGTCTATCCTCAAAACATAGTACCCCAAATCTGGAAAAAGGCTTTTATCATACCCTTACATAAAGGTGGTAATAATAACAATACAACTAATTTCCGTCTCATCGCTATCCTATCTCCCATTTCTAAACTCCTAGAAAAATGTATCCAACTACAACTCCTACCATATCTCTCAGACAATCACTTATTAACTCCAACACAGCATGGTTTTAGACCTGGTCATAGCACTATGACAGCCCTCCTCTCCTTCCTGGAAACTGTAAATAAAGCCAGAGACTCTGGTCATATTGTCTCTACCCTCCTACTTGACCTCTCTAAGGTCTTTGATACTATCTCTCACAAACTTCTTCTAACTAAACTCTCTCAACTTAACCTATCCTCCTCTTCTTTGAACTGGTTCTCCAGTTACTTATCTAATAGATATCAATCAGTAAAATGGAAAAAGGCCACCTCCTCTTTCCTTGTTACCCCAACTGGAGTTCCTCAAGGTTCCACACTAGGTCCTCTCCTCTTTAATATATTCATAAATGACTTCCGTAATTCTATCCCTTTCTCAAATAGCATCCAATATGCAGATGATTCAACTATTATCTGTTCTGCCACATCCCTCCCTATGCTGCAAAAGCTTACACAAGATGCATTCTCAATCATAGAACAATGGATGAAAAATAATCACCTAGCACTAAATGCCTCTAAAACCAAATTAATGGTATTCACTCCCACTAAAGTCACCTCTATCAATACAAACACATTTTCTATCACTAGTCAGAACAACACATCTTTGGAATTGGTGTCTGAGACTAAATTACTTGGGGTCCAAATTGATAGTAAGCTTAAATTCAACTCCCACCTACAACTAAGTATCAAAAAAACTCAACAAAAATTAGGCATGCTCTACCGACAAAATCATTACCTCACACCCTCTACTAAAATCACTCTCTCTACCTCATTTTTAATCCCCTCCCTTCTCTATGGAGCCCCACTCTTAACTAACCTACAATCTTCCCTTAAAACACAACTTTCCTCATGTTACAATAAAATCGCCAAATTCGCTACTAGCCACAAATCATCTAGCCACCACTGTTCTTCTCTCCACAAACTAAAATGGCTAGAACTATCCAATCATCTCACCTATACTCAACTGACTCTTGCACATAAACTCATTTTCAATCTCCTACTGTGTCCATCCCTTTCCTCTACCTTTAAAATGCACCTACCCAACAGAGTACTAAGATCTAACAACCAAAACCTAATAGAATTGCACAAACCAACCCGTCCCCCAGGTAAAAATCTCCTATCCTATGGTCTAGCACGTCTCTGGAACTCCCTACCTCCATCCATTCGTATCACCTCTAACCACTTCACATTCAAAAATTCTCTTCACTCTCACCTACTGTCCCAGTGGGAATGCTCCTGCTCTCATCCATCATAATATACACTGGCAATCCATTTTTCCCCACCTTTCCACTAACTTCCTTTACTGCCTCTCCTAACTCCTACATTCTCTGCTTGTTCTACTAAACCTGTATTATAATATGTCATACTTTCATACTTCCTAAGAGTTTAGGACCTCTCAGTACATATACAGAAATGTTTTCTTTTCCAGTATGTATCTCCTGTAACATTCATCACCTGTCTGTACTACTGTAACATTATGCTCTAAGCTGTATCACTCGTAAATATTGTAATATAACCTAAAACCTATTTGTAACCTTGCTTGAGCTATACTACTTGAAATGTCATGCTCTAAGCTGTATCACTTGTAAATATTGTAATCTAATTTAAAACCTATTGTAACCTTGTTACTGGAGCTTTTCTCCCCAGGACTCCATTGAAAACGGGTTCATCTTGGTCCAATGGACTATCCTGGTAAACCAACTGCAAATAAATAAATAAATAACTAATAAAAAATAAAATAAACAGATAGGAGACTCTAGAGAATGCTTTTAAATGCAAACAAGTCATATGATATACTCCTAGCAGGAAATCAAAACAAACAAACCCAACCAGATGCTTAACAATTGTAGAAAATTCTACTTAATACCCCACACACAGTGAATAAAATAAAAGTGCTATAAATAACTCAGAAATAAGCAAAAAACAGGATACTTAATGTTATATATCGCAGATTCATTAGCTCAGAGCCCTTCCTCCAACTTCCTCCGATTAGTTCAGTGTGAAATGGCAGAAACAGTCACAAGTAACAAAGTTGAAACCTGAAACAACTTTAAAAAAAAAGCTTGAAAGAACCAATGAGGTGCTTATTCCAAGGCGTAGTCCACGCAACCCCAGTCAGCCAATGACCACAATCAATTCACTCTCACTGAAATGCTATACTGGCCTTGGCTAAGCTATGATGACCTAGGACATGTGCTCAGAAACACAGCCTCTACTAATAAACAACTAGGCCCAAAACACAAGCCTGAGTATGGACAATGCTACACTGCCAACACTTAGGTAGAAAAAACTGCAGAAATGTTTAAAGGATCAATGAGACTCTAGAGAATGCTTTTAAATGCAAACAAGTTACATGATATACTCCTAACAGGAAATCAGAACAAACAAACCCAACCAGATGCTTAACAATTGTAGAAAATTCTACTTAATACCTCACACACACTGAGTAAAATAAAAGTGCTATAAATAACACAGAAATAAGCAAAAAACAGGACACTTAATGTTATATATCTCAGATTTGTTAGCTCAGAGCCCTTCCTCCGACTTCCTCTGATTAGCTCAGTGTGAAAATTATCTCCTTTAGTATTAAAACTAACTTAGAACCCCTGTCAAACTACAAACCTGTTAAGAACTTTGCTAAGGCCAATTACCTCAGACTAAGTAACAGCTCGTTAAACTTCCACACCCCTCCAAACCTGGATAACACTGAGGCCTACTCTGAACTGTACACATAAGCACTATACAACCACATTCATAGCTGTATAGAGGAGACATTACCTGGCTGAGTCAAACCTATGATTACTGCCAAAAATAAGACACCCTGGTGGATCCCCAGCATAAATAGGCTATTCAACAAAAAAAAAAAATCCTCAACAAAACTAAGAAGGAAAGGTGCAAAAAGATACTCGCTAGTCTAAAAAAAAATTAGAGAGCTAGTCAAATCTGCCAAAGCAAACTATGAAGTAAAGACAGCCTCCCAGGAGTAAGATAACCATAAGGCTTTTCTTAACTATGTTCATAACCTCAGGGGAAATGCTCAGTAATGCGTAGAGTTAATCATGAACGGCAACACTTACATCCAGCCTGAAACTACAGCAAATCTGCTGGCTGACAAGTTCAGTTCAAACTCCACCCACATCACCTCCTACCACACCCAAAGAAACACCTGCAATCATCCCCCTACTGATCATTATGATGAAACTAGTCCTACTGTGCTTGCTAAAGCCAAAAACACAGCCTCCATGGGTCCCAACAACATAACAGGATGCTTCTTAAATTGCTTAAAACAGAATCTATCAGACCACAAGAAACCCCTCTTTAACCACAGCCTCCAGATGGAATGGAGGACTGCAACAGTTTTCCCTCTCCGCAAGGGGGGCCCATCAACTGATCCAGGGAACTATAGAGCCATAAGCTTGACCAGTCTTATCTGCAAGGCTATGAAGAGAATTATCATGGACCTGATCAATACTGACATAGGAACTCTCCAAATACTGCACCAGACCCAATTTGGGTTTGTCAAAGGGTGCGCTTGCCTGATAAATCTGGTGGACTTCGAGAAAATCACCAGGGCCATGGATAAGCGCAAAACAGTATACACCACTTATCTAGATCTGGCCAAAGCTTTTGGCACAATCCCCCACTCAGGGATTATAGATAAACTGACAGAGTTAGGCATTAACCCTACATGGTCAGATGGATAGCCAAATGTCTCACTGATAGGGCACATGTTGCCCAGAAAGGTGACTCAGCTTCCGATAAGAAACCTGTTACTAATGGTGTCCTACAGAGCTCAGTGTTGGGACCCCTCCTGTTTGGTGTATACTTCTCTGAAGTGAAAGCCAGTGTTGGGGTCTTCCTCCTTACCAAGTTTGCTGATGTCTGTAAGCTGGGCGCAATCACCGAATCTCCAAAAGATTTTGATATTCCACAAACAGGCCTACAAATAATAAACAACTGGTTCCAAAACCATGATCTGAGACTAAATGTTAAAAAATGCATAACCATACCCTTCAGTAAATCAGATGCCCCTGCAAATTATGATACTGATAGCACAACCCTAAAACTAGACCTAGTAGCAAGGGACCTAGTAACACAGACAGCTAGTAACCTAACTGTTGACCACCAGGTAGCTACAGTAGTGAGAAAATCTTTCTGCATGGCTCAACTTGTAAGTAAAGGCATGGCATCAAGATGAAAAGAAGTCATTGTGCCATTGTACTCTGCTATTATCAGAACCATAATCAAGTATAATGCTCCCTTCTGCATGTGCATAACCAAGTGCTTACACCAACTGGAGCAGCCCCAGAGGTTTCTAATTAAAAAAAAAAACACAAAATGTAAGACACATGTCATGCAGTACGACTAAAAGCCCTATAGCTTTACTCTGTCCCATATCATTTACAAACAGGGGACTTAATGACTGACCTACAAGGCATTCTCTGATTCAGCCCTGAGGAAAATATTACATATTTGCAAGAAAAAAATATACGATGGTTATGTGTTCCATGGACCTGAACCTTATTTGTGACTCTAACAGAACTTGCTTGTTTACTCAAAGCTGCAGTGAGTTAGGCCTTCTGTCTTTGCTCTGCCATTTTTCAGAAACCTGCTGTAAGACTACAAAAGATAAGTGCTTATTTTCAAATTTCTACACTTCTGATTAATGAAAACAATATTTGCTGCATATATGTTTAAATTGTGCAATTGTATTTTAGGCTTAGTGATTTGAATCCTTACCTCTGTTCTGATCTTTTTCTCCTTGTTTTTCTGCTTGTTCTGTTCATTTTACTTGTTGCTGCACATGAAAATCACTAGCATAGAGCTGAATCTAGTACTGTTTGTGACCTTTGGAGCTTGTAGTACAGTTAATCTTTTGTCTAGAGAGGCCTAGCTGTTGCTTCGTGGAAGGGGGTTTCAGTTTGGTCTGATCTAATTAGAGTTACTGCTACAGGGTTCTGTTTAGCATTTTTTGTTTGGATAATCTGAACATTGGCTGGTTCCTGTTTCTCTGCCTTAAATAGCCAGCGTTTAACCCAAGTTGTGCTTGTTTGTTCTAAGCTGCAGTGAGTTAGGCCTTCAGCCCTTGCTCTGCTGTTTTCCAAAAACCTGCAGTGAGACTACAAAAGATAAGTGCTTTATTTTTAATTGTTTTTTCTGCACTTCTGATTAACTAAAACAATATTTGCTGCATATCTGTTTAAACTGTATTTTTATTTATCGGGAAAGTCCAACTTGGAACAAAGTCAATTTTCAGCGGAGGCCCAGGGAAAAATGCTTTTGATGCATATGTTTGTAACATGGGAGGAAACCGGAGTACCCATGGAAAACCCACATGAATGCAGGGAGGACATGCAGACTCAACACAGAAAGCACTCCAGCTGAGAATCACACTAGAGAACCTCTTGCTGTGAAGCAACAATGCTACAGCTGCACCACTGCACTATCTAGTTTTAGGCTTAGTTAATTGAATCCTTACCTATGTTCTGATCTTGTATCCACTTTTACCTGTTGTTTTTGTCTTAAAGCTCAGTGGCTTTTGAGTTGCCCGCCTCTACTATAAATTTGATATTGGACACTCCTCCCAGTCCCATTGGATCAGCTCATTCTACTGAGTACAGTGAGATCAGTTGTGAAGACCCACCCATTGCATCAGCTCTTTTTACTGAGTACAGTGTGATCACTTGTGAAGGCCCACCCCTTTAGCTTCTTAACCATGAATTACCTTCTGTCTCCTCACTTTCTGCTAAAAAAAATATTGTACCTCTTCCTATTTCATTTTGCTTGTGCTTAGGTGTTCAACCGCATTTAGTTTGTGGCATTTGTTACTGCTTGTCGGTAGCCTGATTAAATTGATAACAGTATTCTACTGAATTGCTGCTTTATTTGAGCTGTTATTTACTGTTGTGATTGTGAGCTAATTTATCACATTTCCACTGTTTAAAGCAATTTACTGATTAACTACATTTCATTACTGCTTAACTGTATTTCATTGCTATTTACTGCAATTCATTACTGTTTAACAGCATTTTACTGCACTTAATTACTGTTTACCTGTATTTTTTTATACTGTGAGTTCTGTTTTGTCTGTAATTGGTTATTATGTGCTTTTTTGTGAGTTTTACAGTATTCTTAACCCTTAAATTGAGTAGCATAGTTGGGATATGGATTTGCTGCATCCACAGCTGTTTGTTTTTGCCTTCTGTGTTTCTGGCAGCCATATTGTGTTGGTAGGGGCCTATCTTCTTTGCTAGTGAGAGTAGAAGGGCTGCTTGGACCTTTGTCTGGCACAGGCTGATTGGTAGAGAAAGCAGGGGCTAGCAGGATTGGCTAGATTTCTGTTACTTGGGCTTGTTTGCACATCATGCACCGCAGCTGCACTATTTTTAACCCACTGCGTGGTATTCCAGCTACAAATTTCCTTTAGTAGCACTTGTGTGATTGCCTAGTAGTATTCCTTTTAGAACTTCCATCCTTTATCTCCTTAGCTCTCTCTGGTCTCTCTCCCTTAGATTCTGACAAATATGGATGGACAATTTCCTATGGTTTCTCCTACCAGTCTGGTCGATATGGGCATCCTGGGACAGTGTAGAAACTGCATGATGTACACGTGCAACCCTCTACTACTACTACTACCACCTAAGAACACAATTTTTGAGAAATGCAACTGCATTAAGAATCTAGAGTCTATGCTCTCTCCCTCACAAGCCTGTGTATCTGGCATTGAGAAGGATGTCAACACAAACACCACACCTCAAACACCACCCACACCTACACAACACACACCCACATATGTGGAGGTCCTCATCAAAAACATACCCAAACAAAAGAGACCTCCAAGGCAAAAACACATGCAAACTCTACTGCCCACCACACCACACACCACACATAGTCCACACACCTGTGTCTCACTAAGGCCTAAACATAAAACAAACATATTAGTCATAGGAGATAGTCATAGGAGACTCCATTGTGAGACACACCGATGTGCCCTTCACCAGGCTGGATAAGGAGAAAGTCACAGTTAGTTGTTTGTCAGGTGCCAGAATCCGCCATATCATCCATGCACTCAGATCTCTCAACAATAGGTACTGTTATGACTCTGTTGTAGTACATCTTGGCATGAATCACTTGAGATGTACCTCCCTGGACTATATGAAGAGAGACATGATCAAGCTCGCTGAATATGTGTCCCAGGCAGGTGTGTTCCTAGCCTTAAGCAGCATTATACTGTCACCCAGAATGATGCCTCAATACAAATAGAAAATGATTGACTTTAACAATTGGCTTAGCTTCTGACATCTCTTTCCCTTGGGCTTCAGGCTTCTGGCAAAGGCTCTTGCCCCCCCCCCCCCCCCCATAGTGCCGTTTTTAGGCAATGCCATGAGGTCAAAACTACCAACATGAAACTTTCATCAAGATGCAAATTAAACGTCACGCTGCTAAATGCTAGGAGTCTAACCATGAAACTGCACTCATTGCAAGCATTCTTAACCCTGGAAGATGCTGACATTTGTGCAGTCACAGAAACCTGGTTCAAAGCTGTGGAGAGCACCCCAGCCATACCAGGCTACTCATCTTATCATACATTCAGTCCCTAAACTGTGGGCAGCAAAGCAAAAGGATGTGGAAATGCAATATATATTAAAGAAATACACACCTCCAGGCTGGTCAAACAGTATGACTCAGAGGAGACACTCCAGATGCAGTTAACCATTGACAAGACCCCTATTTAAATCATAGCTAGCTACAGGCCCCAAACTTTGACTCAAGATGCCCACTCCACCTATCTGGACCTCTTTGAACCTATCAAGATTCAATCCTTTACCCTGATCCTGGGCAACTTTAACTATCCAACCATAGACTGGAAGAACTACTCATGCCAAAATACAAATTCCCACCCTTGATTTCGTTAATGCAAATGCCCCCACAAGAGGTGATAATATCTTGGACTTGGTATTAACTAAGATGAGTAACCACTGCAGAATCTCTACAGTGTTATTCTCCCTGGTAAGATCCAACCACAAAGTGGTCTCTTTCGAAGTCACCATCTCCCCTGACCTCCCCAGCTAGCAGTGTACCTCAGGGGTCAGTCTTGGGGCCTCTGTTGCTTGGAATATACTTTTCTGAGATACAGGCCAAAACCAATGGGCTATGGATGACCAAGTGTGCAAATGACTGCAAGGTGGGCACCGTCATCAAGTCCCCTAGTGATGTGGATATCCTCCAAGAGAGTCTCACCCAAATAAATGACTGGTGCCAGAAACATGGCCTCAAACTGAATGCCAAAAAATGCATTATCATCCCCTTTGGAGAGAGTGACGTCCCCACAAATTAGTACATTAATAACAAGGTCCTAAGCATGCAGTCAGTCGTAAGGGACTTGGGCACCCAGGTTGATAGCAAACTGACTTTTGACCACCACGTTGCCTCCGTTGTATGGAAAGCTTTCTACATCCCCCAAGTCATTAGTAAGGGTATCTCATTCAGGGACAAGGAGGTCATAACATCCCTGTATTTTTCTCTTATAAGACCCATTATTGAGTACAATGCCCTTTTTGGCATGTACCTCACAAAGCACATCCAGCAGCTGGAGAGACCACAAAATTCCTCACTAGGAGAATCCAGAGCCCCAAACAAATAAAATCGCTATCTTCATAAAACAAAGCCCATCCCCTCACTCTCTTCAGAAATAATTTGGATAAATGGATGTGGAGCTGCAAATTCACCCTGGAGTACTGCCCATGTCCCTTATTGGCAGAGACGGTCTGTATAATGTCTTACGGCTGCAATGACAGAAGACCTCCTACCCTGATTCTACCTCAGCTCATATCCGGGAATTAGAGATAATAATGTCATTTCCTGGGTATTATTGGCTAGGCTTGTAAAGGCTCTTGTGCCATTAGCCTAATAATCACTTAAGAACCTATGAACCTATACGCTTGAAAGTGGTTAATATTTTCTATGCATGATAACAAATGTATTGATAATGTACATGGTGCCCTTTGATTTATTTATTTTAATACAGAAGAATAGACCAGAAACAAATAAAATAAAGTAATTTTATCAATAATCACAACTGAACAAATGGAATGATACAAATTTTGAGATATTTAACAACACTATGAGCTGTATAGTGTTATGCACATGTATAATGTTCATAGTGAACAAGCAGTCTTTTCAAAGTTTTTGGGAATGGATAAAGAGTATGAAGGGATAGAAAGCACAGAAATCTAAACTAGGTGTATCTCAGACCATGCAGCAGGAAAAGATACCAAAGACGTACCAGAGTCCAAAGCAGGATGGATAGGAAAGATATGGACCAGATAAACAGAAGAAAAGGAGAGAGGGCAGATCTGTGAGGAACAAAAGAAGAAACATGAACGGCACAGGGAGGAACTGGGTGACATTTTTTGCGACAGATTCAAGGACACAATGACTGGAACATTGTGGATATGGAGGGATAGGAAAAAAGGAAGGAGAGGAAAGAAGTAGGGGTACTATAGGCTAGACTGATATAAAAAAAGAAAATGGACACAGAATGACTCAGCATAAAAAGTGCTATGACGACAAAGAAGTACACACTTGGTGCTGGAAGGATTACTGGCAGGTGAAGGGAGAAACAATGGACAAGTAGCTAGTATTGAAATTCAAATCCAGGAAGGTTAAAGGTGAGATCACATGAATCTGAGATGAGAAAATAAAGAACATGGAAAAACTTAAAAACTTAAAGGACCAAGATGTACAGAATAAAACAGGATATCAGATAGATGAGCAAAGCTACAAACTTAGGACAGGAATTGCACAGATTAATGTTTAAACACAAACAAAGTACAGAATGAAGAAGCAGAAAGCAGGGAGAACAGACGGGTTTCCATTGGGAGGTGAAAAGTGATAGCAAACATTAACAGTAAAGTGGGAAAAACAGAAAATAGGAAAAATATAAAATTCCATGGGAAAGTCAGGGATAGGGGTAATACCAAAGTAAGGGAGGGTGTCAGGGACCCAGGAAGCTAACATCTAATTTCCCAAATAAATATGGACATTTTAAATAAATATGGACATTTTAAAACTATAGGCAAAGTAAGAGAAGATAGACTAGATAACTTACTCCCGCAATGGGTGGTAGACAGTGAGCTTCATAAGCAGAGAGGAAAAGAAAGAAAGAAAAAGAAAGAAAGAAAAAGGAAAGGTAGGAACTATTTTACTCCACCTACAAAAACATTTGCGACTTTCCTTATGGAAGTTGATAAAGGATAGGAGAATGGAAGAATTATTCATGAAATGGATACAGGTCATCTACAAGGAGTCATAAGTTGATGTTGTGGTGGTTAATGAGGGACTTTCAGAAGTTGTGAAATTCAAAGAAGATTTTGACAGGGATAGAAACTATCCCCAGTTCTATTAATGTTAGTAATAATAGAGTTGGCATTGGACATGGTGAGGTTATTAAAGGCAATGAAGAAGAGAGTTTGATAAAGACAACATGCTTGCTATATGTAGATGTGTGCATAGTAACCTTGAAATATACATAGTACACATTAAAGCAAGTTATGCCAATAACAGGCAGGTCTGTTACAGATTCTGGGCTAAAATGCAATAAAAATAAAACAGTACTGCTAAGAATGGGCAGATTCAAAGGTAAATGGGGTATAAGAGAAGTGGAATACCTAAAATATCTGAGAATTCTGGAAGGGAAACTATGGCTGAAATAATAAAGAGGAATTTGGATGCAATGAGAATGAAGACAAAGGAGAATATGAAGTGAGAAAAAACAAACAACTACAGTACTGGGAGAATAAATGTGATAAGACTAATGGTTGTGCCAGTAATATTCCATGTACTAAGAAACCTATAGACAGACCTAGTGATGGGGTAGTTGGCTGAGTATAGAAAAGGAGGAAGGTAGAATACCAAGACACAATCTCAGAATGCTGAAACGGGGGGGGGGGTGCCACACATCCCCACATATGCTCTCACTGTCAATACTCTGACACTGTTGAGAGACAAGGTAAAATAAAGGTGCCCAGACAGAAGAGAGAGAGAAAAGAGAAAGAACTGGAATAGTTCCAGAAAGCAAACAAGACTAGGAAGAGGTAGGACAACATAATGTGGATAAAAGGGAAAAGAGGAGCCATGGGGCAGAAGGGACAGAAGACTGATAAGAAAGGCAGAGGAGTATGGAACAAATCTAGGACAAAAGAGAAGAGGGGCCTGCTGAAAGAGATGGGGTGGAAAACAACACATTTAAAAGATTTAAGGGGCTGAAAAGGAAGAATCATCTGCTTAAACAGGAATGGTGAAATTAAAATGTGTTAAAGAGCATACATTTAAAACACAGGGAGCAAGAAGTCACAGGATCAGAAAGAAAGAAGAGGGGGAATACAGGAAGCACCATAAAAATATGTAAAAAGATGAATACGAAAGGATGTAAGACATTTATAAAGACCTAAGTGCCAGAGAAGATAGAGCAAGAATGAGAAAGATACAAAATAATTAATTGAGTAAGGGAGGATGAATGAATGAAGCTCCATAAATATGGAAAGAAGTAAGGAATGTGTAGGTGTGGAGAATACACAGAGTTAAAAAAACAAGCATGAATAATGGGGTCTATATTAGAATATCGAACTTTCAAAATTTCGAGAGTTCTAATATTGAACCCTATTAATCGAAAATTTAAAACATTGAACATACAGAACAGTGAATTTTTTCATAGGGAAAAAAATGCTGTTCCAAAACACATACACACAACACAAGCACACCAAACAAACAGCAATCAACACACATACACCTAAACTCTTACACCTAACCGTACACTAAACTATATATACACCACTAACTATCCACTTACCTTAACCCAACCCCTAACCCTAAGGTCCGTCACTATCGCACAGTCACCTCACCTGTGCCCTAACCCTAACTCACCTACCCCACCCTAACCCTCACGTGCACACAATCGCACACTTACCTGACCCGCGCCCTAACCCTAACTCACCTAACCCTCACGTCCATACAATCGCACACTTACCTAAACCCGACCTGTAACTTTCTAACACAGCGCTGAAAATACCAAAGCAACAGAAACAGACAACCGAATTCTTTCCCTAGGAAAAAATTTAGCTTTCTGTTTCTTCGATATTTTCAGCATTCACTGAAAACGGGTCGATATTAGAACACTCGAAATTATGAAAGTTCGGTGTTCTAATATAGACCTGAATAATGCATAGATAGTTTTGAACACTACAGAGGCTGAGGGAAAGTGGCTTCAAAGAGAATGGCAGATGTTAGAGATGTAGATAGGAATGTGCACATGTACTGAGAATTTACATGAACACAATTAACATGGAGCAAAGCTCTGATGATACAGACAGAAATATATGGAAAGGAATGTTATAACACATGGGGCTTATGTGCATGGTGACTGAGAGGAGACAGAAAGAAATTGGAGGAAAGGGAACTAAAGGCAGTCAAACATAATGACGGTGTATGAAATCAAAAAGGAAAAGTAATGTGTAAGTGATCACTCAAGAACTGTATAAGACGTTCCTGACACTAACAAGGAGAATGATAAGATAAGCAAAGATGAGAAGGGTTGGAAAAGAAGAGAGAAGCATGGAAAGAAGTCCTAACCCACTACAGAATAAACATGGAAAAGGAATGGGGAGAGAATAAGGAATAAAAAGTGGCTAACCACTGGAGTGAAGAAAGTGCACCACAAATGGGGACTGCTGGCATATGAAACTGAGAAAAATGTCAATAAAGAGCCTTTAAAAACATGGAATGTGTTTTCACCATGGTTGCAAAATCTCATAGACACTACTCACACTCTGCTACAATGAAGTATGCCATTTCTGATAAAGTGCACCTACTTTGGTAATACCTTCTGTGAGTCACAAAATGTACAGTAGCAAGTCCTACTTTAACCTGTCAGTAATGTTGGATCCCCTTCCCACAAATTCACAAATGGTGCAGCCATGGAAGATACTTATACAAGTTGGGGTACCCTAAAACATACAAGGCAGAACTGGCAAAATCGTTTGGGAACAGAGAAAGCAACTCAAGGTTATGACCTGATTTGCACAAACTGGGATGTGGATGTCTCAGGTAAAACATCACACCTACTTTGACTGTAAAGTGATCACATAAAATGTACACACACACACACACACACACACACACACACACACACACACACACACACAAACACTGCCACTATCCCTGCTAAACCGTATCAATGACTGTTAAACTATAACAAGAAACAACAGTTGTCAGTCTCTTTTATCCACAGTCAGCCTCTATATCTATCATTTGCAGCAACATTACTGATTGTGTACACCTCAGATGTCTGACTGTAAAAAAAAAAAAGCCATAGTAATGGGCTCCAACTTGTTAAAGGTCAGATCAATGATTTGATTAAAGATCAAACAACAGTTGAGGTCATTCACTTCCATCCACACACTGTATTCACCAATTGTAGTCATTCTATTGTCTGTGCATCTTAGATGTCTGACAATCATCAAATAACAATAATGACCCTAGTAATGTATTTCAACTTGTTTTATGCAAATATAGTAGCCCTGCTAAGCCTAGTACAACCAAGATGTCAAGATAATAATGTGACTACAGCTTTTTATCATAAAAATATTTTACACAGTTCTGACTATTCAAAATTAATAAACTTCATTTCTGAATATTTTTAGTTATTATACTACCTGAACAGCTGCATTCCAAAAAAAATTTTTTTTTTAATTATGTGTCCTCCAGTTACCCATTTTGTCCTGTGCAAGTTCATAAGAGGGCTAAAGCTTATCCTTGTCCTCGCTGGGTGCAATTACCGGAACACAGAAGGACTGTGACAATTACAGCTTAAACAGAAAAACGTTTATACTGGTATTTCTGAGATAACTGCAAGCTCTTGCAGATGAAAAAAAGACAAGTGTAGAGAATTCAACATTCTAGCTCTTCACTTCACGATTCATTAAGACGCATGATTTGTGTGCTGAGTAGAACTTTGTTTTACTGAGAAATGCAGTGTATTTATTAATTGTCTATTTCCAGGAAGGGGAGAACCCCTCCAAGAAGGTTTGCTCAGGGTAATTGCTCATATTGCACTCCCCACCCCTATCCCCTAGCCAGCCTTGCATTTTATACTTGGAAGCTCAGAAGACTTTGGACTGTAATGTAACAATAGGATTATGTCCACTCCTTCAGATGATATGATGAAATGCATTCAAAAACAATTGCTAGACTATCTCCTGCAGGAAAAACTTCTAACCCCCTACACAACATGGCTTCCATCCTTCCCATAGCACTGCCTTTCTGACCTATATAAATACTGTCAATAAAGGTTCATAGGTGTGCACTAGGCTAATGGTCCTGGGGCCTTTACAAGCCTAGTCATAGGATTACCCTGGCATTGTGCCACCCAACCTTAGTTCCCAGTGCCTCTGTCGAGTAGAGCCACTGGTGTTATCCCTGGCTAGAGATATTGGCAAACTACTTTTTTCCTTATGTCTAGACTTGTCTAAAGCCTTCAGTACAGTTGCATAAGAAAAACTCATCAAAAACTAGAGATGCTTTACAGAGCCAAAACCGTTCTAACAGACGCAACTTAAACTAAACTTGTCACTACTTAGCTCCTCCCCAGTCTTCTTTCTGGTGTTCCTATCCTTACTAACATCCAGGCTTCACAAAAATTAAAACTTTAAACAAAGCTATAACAATGTTGCTAAATTTGCAGAAAATACCCCTTTCAGAACCCACCACTGTATAGCACTGAAAAGCCTAAACTGGTTAGAAGTGCCTCTTCAAATAACATATACACAGTTTTTACCACCTATGCAATTATCCAGCATCCATATGCCTGTCCAGCACTAAAAAAAATTTTACACAACTATGTTCCCAGTCAGTCATTGTGATCTAGTTAACACAAACTCCTGTCTGCCTACCTAGCAAATCTGCTGGGCATTTCATGTACTCTTACAAGGCTGCAAAGGGCTGGAACTCCTTACCTGTATCCATCAGGTCTATACCCTCCCTCTCATCTTTCAAAACCACTCCGACAGACTTCCCAGCTAAAATTTAGCTATTTTCCTGCTCAAAACCAGGATAAACTATATCCTAAAATGTTAGCAAGTACCTTTTCATTCCTTATACTCCTTACTTTCCCTTCTTCACTTACTTCCTTACTTCTATCAAATTCTCTTCCCTTACTTTCTCTCTTAATATACCATAAGCCTATTTTTATAGGTTCATAGGTTCATACTAGGCTATCTGCCCTGGGGCAATTATAAGCCTAGCCCGATTCTGTATGGCTTATGCCACCCCTTGATTTGAGTATACTGTGCCCTTTTTAAGGTTTAGTTTACTGTGCCTCTGTTTAATAGTGACACGGGAGTAATCCCTGGAACAAACCTACGATCCCCCATCCACTTATCGAGATTCTTCTTGAAGAGATTCAGTGAGGTGCTCTGCCTCACATGAACTGGAATTCTATTCCAGAGCGAAGGGAGCCTCTGGGTTATGAACCTGTCCCTCCAGCAAGTTCTATTTATTTCTGTGCTGAGGTTTAAGTCCCTCGAGCGTGTGGCTCTAAGGGATTTAGATTTACTGAGGTGGAGCATGTCCATTAATTCTGGATTTGACATAGCTTTGTATGTCAGGCATAGATCGCCTCGAAGTAGGCGGTATGCAACTGAGTAGAGCTGGAGTTTTTTTAACCGAGCAGCATATGGCATCTGTTTGAGACCCTTGATCCTCTTGGTGAGATACTTTTGGCGTTTTTCTAATTGCTGCAGGTGTCGGGTAAGGTGCATCTCAAAAGGGGCATTGTATTCTATTATGGGCCTGATGAGGGATGAATAAAGGGGCACGATTACCTCTCTTGAACTAGATGTGAAACCCTTCGTGATGAGGTGGGCTATGTAGAAGGTCTTTCTAACCACTTTGGCAATGTGGTTTTCAAAGGAGAGATTGCTATCAACTTGGGTCCCCAGGTCCCTAATAACTTTCTCTGTACTTAATGGGTTTCCGCCTATGTGGTAATTTGTGGGCACATTGTTTTTGCCAAAGGGTTTGACTATACATTTTTTGGCATTTAGCTTTAAACCATGGTGCTGGCACCAGTTATCTGTCTCTGTGAGACCTTTTTGAAGGATGTTTGTGTCAGCTGGAGAGTTGATTATGGCACCCAGTTTGCAGTCGTCTGCGAACTTGGTGAGCCATAGTCCTCCCACGCTTGTCTGTACCTCAGAAAAGTATATACCGAACAATAGTGGTCCCAGGACAGAACCCTGTGGGACGCCACTTGTGACCGGTTTCGAGTCTGACATGGCTCCAGTAACTCTCACTCTGTGGGTTCTGTCTTTGAGCCAGTTTGCGACCCATCTTGTGACATAGGGGTTTATATTTAAGCTGGATAGCTTATCTATGATGCCCGAGTGGGGTATTGTGTCAAATGCCTTTGCAAGGTCCAGATAGGCTGTGTGGACTACCTTCCCTTCATCTATGGCTTTGGTGACTGTTTCAAAGAAGTCAACCAGGTTCAAAAGGCAGGATCTGCCCTTGACAAAGCCGAACTGGGTAGGATCTAGTGTCTGTAGGTCCCCAATGTCTTTGTTTATGAGCTACATGATGATCCTCTCCATAGCCTTGCAGACTAAGCTAGTCAGGCTTATGGGGCGATAGTTTCCAGGGTCCGTAGAGGCTCCACCTTTGTGGAATGGGACCACTGTTGCTGTACGCCATTCTGTGGGCACATATCCTGTAGTGAGGCTGAGATTGTATAGCTGTTTTATTTGAGGGATTAGTTCCTCTTGTAGTTCATGTAGGACGCAACCTGGGACGCCATCTGGTCCCATGGAAGCAGTGTTTTTTGCTTTGGAGAGGGCAGCCTTCACCTGAGCATCTGAGATGTTCGGGAGGCAGCCTTCTGCCGGGATAGATACTTGCTCTTTTGGGGGGGGGAGGGTGGAGAAGTTTGCACTGAACCTGTCTGCCAGGATATTGGCGATGTCTGTGGGTTCAGTGTATTTTTTGTCATTTAGAATCAACTCAGAACAAGTCTGGGAGTTGCATCCCAGGTTTCTAACATAACTGAAAAAAGCCTTATGATTGTCTTTGGTGTCCTGTGCAATTTTTCTCTCGAAGCTGGCCTTGGAGGATTTTATGAGGGATCGTAATTTTTTGCTAGTACTGATCAGAGATGCCTTCCCTATTAGGGATTTTGCTCTATCATGTAGTAGTTTCCTCCTTCTGTTGTACAGTTTATTTATGGCAGGGGTCCACCAGACTGGACGCCTGCCTTTGGATGATTGGGTCTTGGTTTTGTTTGGGATAGCATGATCCATGCATTCCGAGAGACGTCCGTAGAATGCATTTATATAGGATTCTGCAGTTTGGGCTGTAGTTTTCACTGGCCCTGGGGCCTTGAAGGATTCCACTTCGGTTTTCAGAAGTGAGAAGTTCACTTTTGAGACGTTTTTCACTGTGGTTTTCTGGGCTGGGGGTGGGGTCGGGATGTGGACATCCAGTGAAATTAATTTATGGTCTGATCTTACCAATGAGGGATATACTTCTGGTGTGGAGCATAGAGTCCCCATGTTGGTAATGATCAGGTCTAGTATGTTGTCCCCTCTTGTGGGAGTGGTGACCAGTTGTTCCATAGCATTTGAGTTTATAATTTCCAGGAATCTTTGGGCTAAGGTGCTGGGGCTTGAGTAGTGCTCCCAGTCAATGTTTGGGTAGTTGAAGTTGCCCAATATAATGGTGTTCGGAGAGATCTTCATGCTCTCCAATGTTTTCAAGAAGGCCGAATGGGATTCCTGACTTTGAGAGGGTGGTCTTTAGGATGCTATAAACTGAAAAGCAGTCTTGCCCACTGTTAGTTGCACATGGATGGTCTCCGATACTTCATGCAATGCCACTAACCTGGAGGTGTGGATATCCTTGATAAATATGGAAACTCCTCCTCCTTTTGTGGTTCGGTCCGGGTTTTGGGGCCGAAAAGCATGATATGAGGTATAGCCTGGTAGTGCTGGGGTGCTCTCTAGAGCCTTGAACCAGGTTTCTGTCACTGCACAGATATCGATGTTCTCCATACTGAGGATGGCATTTTCCCTCACTTCATATAGCAATTCCTGTTTGCATTAGACTAACTTACCTTTAGTTTCTCTACAAACTGTCAAAAATTTCTCTAAATATAAAATGATTGTCATATAACTTGTATTCATTCTTAACCAATGTTTTTATAGCATATCTAGTTTGTTATAATTATTGAAACTGTAGATGCTTTTGTTTTATTTTTGAAGATTGTAAAATTATTGTTCTCAAAATGTTTTGTAATAATTTAATAATTTCAAACATTTCTCCCTGGTCCTCGGCAGAAAAGGGACTTATACCAATTTGGAATTTCCTGGTAATCAAATGTCAATAAATAAACAAATATGTTAAACCAAGGTCCCATCTCCCTGGTTGGTGGTAGTGCAGGTAGATGCAAAAGGCCTGATCGCAATTATTAAAGAGAGCAGGGGATTTCCCATGAGGCCTGACTAAATTTCCCCTAAATGTATAAATACCAACCTTATTTTAATGACAAAAAAGATGCAAGTCTATTGAGTCTAACCTACTTAACAATAATACGGAAGACAAGTAAGATTCAAATGAAAATTGTCAAGTCTCTAGCTCAGGTCACTAATACAACATCATTTTTCCTGTATAGACAGGTCTTATCATAGTGATTGTTGTTCCTCAGCTTGATAGTTCTATTTCAAAATTTCAAAGGCTACAACTGTAATAAGGAAATATATATATATATATATATATATATATATATATATATATATATATACATATGTGTGTGTGTATAATGGTCATATGAAATGTCACTTACCTTACTGTGTACATGTGCTATGAAATTCTGATGTGCTTTCTGGAGCTTTTCATTTATCTCTGGTCGTAAAGCAAGGATATCAATATAATCAGAAGCCTTTTCATTTGCCAGGTTGTATTTTAAGTCAGTGATGGTTCTCTTAAACCAGTAGCAATGATCGTTGGCAGAACAATAGGTGTTCAGTGCATATTCAGTTTCTTGGGCCACAGCTGCAAAAAAAAAAATGTATATATATATATATATATATATATATATATATATATATATATATATATATATCTCAATTATCCATTTATACTTCTGACCTGTAAGCAAAACACATCTGGAAATACTGTGTTGTAGACTTTTCTGACTCTGTATCTAATATTTTGTTGATCACCAAATTCAGTCACTGTTGTCACTAGTTTTGTATAAAATATGCATGTTGCTTGCAGTCACAAGTGTTAATCTGCATAATAGTTAAACAAAGATAAAGAATGCAACAAATGCAATATGTGGGTGTATAGCAGAATGTGTTACATTCTATAAATCAAAACAATGAAAAAATGCTTGACTAAGGAACAAAGTAGATCATTTTTGCTGACTCAAACCTAATTCTGTATTCCACAATATATCTAGATGAATGCTAAACAAGGAAATAAATGTTTTGTTGATAAGAGATGCTACATTGCCAAAGTTACAGACATGGAAAACAACATATTCCTTATATTCATCGTTTAACCCCCTGCTCTGGAACATTATTTGCAGTGACACAGATTTTGCTTTTTTCTCAGGAAGGACACCAGAAAATCTTGAATTTAGGTTGAGTATTGGAAAACACAATGTTTTTATGGGCTAAGGAATTGTAGACCAGAGCCCTGATTCTTCATATCTTGTTACATTCTGTATTCATTTCCTTTAATATTACATATATATTAATGTTGTTCCCAATAAGCTTGATCCCAAGCCCTGTTCAGTTCTAGTTTCAAACACATTCATCTGTTGACTTAGCTTGGGCCTACTACTTCTCTGCAGTCTCAGACCTTGTCAAACCTACTAAACTATAACACGTTTTAACAACTGTAAGAAACAGTCTGATTCAGGGTTCTCCTACAGCTTTATTGCTGTTTTACTTCCATGTAACTGATTATACAAACACTTACAGTATCTTACTTGTGTACCCTTATAAATTTTTAATTACAACTGTATAACATCACTTTTATTCTCTAGTAACTCTATAATTACCATCCGAGTCTGTCTTTTAATAGGGTTGCTTGCTGGCACTCCAGCCCTTTCACCTCCATGGAATCCTGCCTTGTGTTTTATGTCACTGCCAGTAACACAAAATCCAAAATGACATGTGGTAGACATAAGCCTTGCATCATTTATGGAGGTACCATCCAGGACAGGGTGGCCACATCACATTTATACTAATTTATCATTGCCCTGAGGTAAAACTGCATATGGGTTGGGTCCCTTTTTTCTCATTGTGTTATTCAAGGAGTACACAACACAAAAACTGATAGGAAGGAGTTAAACATCAATGGCTTATCTAGAGTACTGCTTAATAAATTGAGGTTTAGCTACAGCTAGCTGGGCATAGTTTAGAATTACTTCAAGGCGGTGATCTCACATTTATAATGGAGATCTGGATGGAGGGAAAACTTTGGTTTCACTTCTGGCAGCTACTCCTACTAGTGTCTACATTACCTAGGGGCCTACATGTGGCATTATCAGGGGGAGGGTCCTGTCTGCTTAGACACCTCTTTAATATGGTTCAGATTCCTAGCAGTTTGAATGGCTCTTTGTCATGAAAGCAAGAGTAAACAGTACTGTTTGTCTGACACTTACTGGACTGTCTGAAGGTTTTCCTGCAGGAATTTCATGCTTTCTTCATTAAATCAATATGAATCATCCACATTGGTTATTTTGGAATAACTTTAAGATCTGGTTAATGTTGAGTTTACATTGTTTTCCCTAATTCTTCCAACATTTACTTACTGCCTATTGAAATTCTCTTAATCTGGACAAGAATGAAACATCAGATTAAAGGTTAGTAAAGAACTAGAAATCTTTACAGTTGCAAACTACATCTTTATTTTCTCCATAATCACTGTTAAGGACTCAGCAAATCTCCAATTAGTGCTACATTTCATTGCATCACTTTTAGTCCTACTAAGTAATTGGAGATATTGCCAGTGAACTTGGCTAAAACCTTGGTTCAAAAATAATTTGCTTTGCTATTCCCATGGTATACGTGGAGACCTAATTATCAGATGACTGCATTAAACAGCATCCCATTGAAATGACTGCTAGTTGTTATAGATTACTGTGAGAAAATATTCTGCAACAAACACAGACAAAGAATGTATTGATGCTGGTAAGCATTCATTACTTATGTTATAGCAGAAGTAATAATATGCCTTGAGATATACTCCAGCTCCATTTTCATAGATATATATATATATATATATATATATATATATATATATATATATATATACAGATATATATATATATATATATAGATATAGATATATATATTTTATATATATATATATATATATATATAGATATATATAGATATATATGTATAATATATATATATATATATATATATATAATATATTTATATATATATATATATATATATATATATATATATATATATATATAGGGTCTATATCACTTCGACGAAACGTCAGAAGTTCGAACACCATATGTTCGAACTTCTAACCTCGAAGTGCAAAACCATCGAAAGCTTAGAACAGCGATTTTTTTCCCAGGGAAAAAAAATCGCTATTCCAAGAAACACACACACACAAGACAAGCACACCAAAGAAACAGCAATCCACACACATACACTTAAAATCCTAGATCTAACCCTACACAACTGTACATACACTATTATCTATCCACTTACCTTAACCCAAACTCTAACCCTAAGGTCCATCACTATCGCACACTCACCTGACCTGTGCCCTAACTCACCTATCCTGCCCTAACCCTAAAGTCTGTCACTATTGCACACCCACCTCACCTGTGCCCTAACCCTAACTCACCTAACCCGTGCTCTAACCCTAACATCCACACAATCGCACACTTACCTGAACTCGACCCGTAACTTTCCACCACAGTCCTGAAAATATTGACGTTGATATAAAACACAAGTGAACCAGAACAAAATGGCTGCTGGAATCACACCATTCAATAAGTAGTCACCAGTATAAAATTAAAATTTCTTCTTTATTCCACAGACGATAAAAAGGACAAAATGAGCGCTTTCACGTATGCACCATACGCTTCATCAGATTTCACTATACATTAAAGCAGCTCAGTTTATATAGTGTTATTCATCTTTCAATTAACACAATTACTTTGCTAATTAATGACACTCCTATCTCTTTCTAAAAGGTATAGCTGATTCTTAGGGCTATATTAAATACATGCTGATTGAATATAACAATATCCAACAATTCATCAACATCACATCCATGCTTTGTGGAATCAAGTTCATTTATATAAATATTAGCCCAAGCGCAGTATCATATTTAATATAATATAACAAAGTAAAATAAAATAAAATAATAAAAATAATAAAACAATATAACAAGAGTGACAAATCAATTAGCATTATTATTTTTTTTTTTTTTTTTTTTAGTCCTGAAAATAGCGAAGCCACAGAAACGGCCCACCAAATTCTTTCCCTGGGAAAGAATTTGATATTCCGCAGATTCCCGATAATCTGTTTTCGAACTTCACAGTTCAAACATACGGTGTTTGAACTGCTGAAGTTTCGACGACCTGATAGGAGCCATATATATATATATATATATATATATATATATATATATATATATATATATATATATATATAAAATATATATATATATATATATATATATATATATATATATATATAATATAAACAAATACATATATATGTGTGTGTGTGTCTTAAAAAATCCATCCCCCTCTGAGGATTTTATGTTAGGTGTAAAACACACACCAAAATCTGAAAGGATATAACTCATATGCCCTGTATAATGCAGGATAGATTTAACCATTCTGATGGAGTATGCACAAACCTTCAACTGCTGATGCTATTGCTAACACAAAGCCTGTAAAGGAGTAAGTACAGGTCAATATAATGAGATGTCCATAACGCTTAGCCATTACTTTGTGCCACACTTATTTTCCCAGTATTTACCCAGCTCCCTAAAATGTTATGCTACACTTGAAGTAACACATACGTATTAACAGTCTTGGCTAAACAACAGAAATTAATTACATCTGGCTCTGTTCTACATTGTGAGAATAAAATGTATGTTTGATGGGCAGAACAGAAAATCAGACTGTGTTTAATTATTCTTTGACATGAACAAAATATTTTTTTCATCTTACTGGTATAGATAAAGTTGCTCTTTTACATGCAGAACAGACATGTTTTCAGCATGTACTTGACATGAAAGAAAGACACTGGACTATAAATATATTGGGCTTTATTTCCTTCTGGGTTAAATTAGTCATCTTAATATTAATTATGGGTGTAATTTTGTATTCTTCCTTTCCGTGCAAGAATGCTATGTCCTGCTGCTTTGATAAATTTGTTACATGACTTGGTTTTATATACTTGTGGGATACAGAGATTGCGATGTTTGAGATACACTGAAGAAACCGATTTGGTGGACAAAGGTAAATTGCTCTGATTCGCAACTCATGCTGGCATTAAAGTTTGTCTTAAATGTTGCCTTTGGTGCAGGAAGATCAAAAGGCTGTGGGTTATAGTCCCACTCCAGGTGACTGGATTGCTGACACTGCACTGCAGCATTAGGGAAGTGCTGCACTCCTGAGTGTGTTGTCCTTTGGATGAGATGTTAAAGCAATTTCCATATTTTTGAATTGGTGGCATCTGAGGTGGATGTAAAAGATCCTATGGCATGTATTGAACAGAGTAGGGGTCTTTCATTTATATAAAAAAACAACTCTCATTTACAACATGCTTACATATTTACAAATATTTACAAATGTACGAATATATAGATGTACAAATGTATTTATACATATTCATAATTTCCTTTACAATCATACTAAATTTTCATCCCTATTAGACCCCACTCTTTTTTTCATAACCATCATCTGATTTTACTTAATATTGTTACTAAAATCCATTTACATTAAACATAATTTTGCATAATCCATATGAGATTAAATAACTTATCTATTCTTAACATATTCTTTACATCTATTCTTATAATATCCATATTTAATAATATCCATGTTTATTTTTTCCACTTATTTTATATCTTTGAAAAACTATCTTATTTACATAGTTTTCCACATTTTATATTCTTTTACATTTCAAAAATACATGTTCAGTAGTTTCTTCTTCTTAACAATGTAAACATATTCTATCACTTTTCTTTTTATATGGCATATTTCCCTTTACTGGTACTTAGATTTATCTATTACCAGTCTCCACAAAAGTCTTGGCATTCTACTAACTAACTACATCATTTGCTTATTTTTATAGCTTCATCTGTTAGATTTTCCCATGGTTTTACATAATAGTATTTTATCATTACATTCTTATACCATATTTTTGTATCCTTTTCTGTACCATAAGTTTTAATTTTCCAGAAAAATATTTTTTCTTGGTAACATTTTATTTCTTCATTTATATACTCCTTTTCTATTTTTGCCATGCCCTGCCATTTTTCGTGCTTATATGTATACAATTTTTCTACGTTCATGCTTATATTTATAACATTTTTCTACTAATGTCTCATCTTTTTCATTTATGCATTTTAACACTTTGTGCAAATTTAATGAAGCAGCATATACCACTGGTTAATTAACTTCCTTCTAATTTTTCTTCTGTTTCTACTACTTCTAAAATATATTCTCTTTATTTTCATTTTCTTCTCTTTCTTTTCTTTAGTCTTATTTTCATTTTTGCAATCCATCTGTGAAGCCTCTGCACTGGCCCAGTAATCAAGGAGCCTCAGTCTTCACCACTGGCAACATCTAGGGGACATACACACTGGGAGGATGACAAGTACACACACAATAAAGTGGAATTTCCCTTAAGAACACACACAGAGATTACAGTCAGTCTGAGGGTGGTGTCTCCCTCTTTCTCCATATCCCCAATAAGAATCCCCACTGTAGCAGCTATAGGGTGAAGATCTCTGCTGAGGGGCCAAGAAAAGACCTCCAGCACCCTCTTTGTCCAACCAGTGCTTCATGTCCCTCCCCAAGCAGCTCACACACACACACACACACACACACACACACTTTGAAATTTGATTTATATACAAACACACACACGCACACACACACACGCACACACACAAACACACACACACACACACACACACATATACACACACACACACACACACACACACACACACACACACACACACACACACACACACCTAGGGAAGGCTGGCACAGGTGTACTAGCTGTGCCCCCTTCTACCCATACTATAAGGTAGTTTCCACTGCCAACAACCCCTACTTATCAGCTACTATAAGGCCCTTACAAAGGGTGTTCAGTCCTACTGTGTAATGTTGCTATTATCCAAATGGTAGATTTAACCAAGACTTGCAAGGCTATTTAGGAGTGGCCTGTACAGTGTCACCAAATACATATGCAAGTACTCTCAGAGCTTAAATATGTCTCACAAATATTAACTACAAAGATAGATTTAAATATGTTTAATAATTAATAAAAGAACAAGACAATACTCAGAAAACAAACACAGTTACTTCAGAGTTCAAAATCACAGGAAATATTTTAAAACAACATTGCAGAACAGTCGCAAATAAATATAGAAAATATCTAAGCTAATCTTTACTATATTCTTAACTATATCTAAAAAAAATTACTGTACCTTAGTTACTTACTATTAGCAATTGCGGTGGTGGTGCTGTGGTAGCGTTGTCACCTCACAGTAAGACTTTATCCTGTTCGATTCTCAGCTAAAGTGTCTTCTGTGTGGAGACATGCATGAATGGGCATACCTTCATTGAAGGTTGTGTGTCAGGGCTGGCAACTTGGTATGTAAAAATCTACTGCCAATCATTAGCGGACCGGAGTTCCGCTGTGGCGATCCCTAACCGGGAAAAGCTGAAAGATACAGCATACAACAAGTTACTTACTATTAGCAAGGCAAGTGCAGATGCTGATGATGAGTGCATGCTCTTGCTAGGTCCACGACAAAATGCAAAATGCAGTCTCTGTCTGACAGAGTTCTAAAATTAATATCTAATATTACTGCTGGGTTTGCTTGGATGACATCACTTTTTGTCACCTGACTTTCAGTTCCCAGGCTAAACGCCTCAGTGTCCAACATTTAAAATCTCTCTGTGAAAATACACAGCCTTCAGATGTTTGCAAATGCTAGAAGACATAAAACAATAAAACACTTACAAAATAATGTAGAAGGCACCCTAGTTCTAGATGTCCTGTCTCCTTGCTGCATTGAAACTAACTTTTATAACACAATTGTAAAATAATTTAATTTCAACTTATTTTCTTGATGTTTTGCAAGTTAACTCTGTATGTTCCAGTTTCTACTATTACAACACGCATTTGCACAGGTATATAATTTATATACATTTCTGTTCTTTTCTAGTACAGTACACTGTGGACACATCCTTGAAGCTCAGTACTGTACAAACCCTGTTCAACACACACTTCTGTACCAGTAGTTTAATATACACATAACATATAGTTCTGTATAAGTCATATCAATATTCACAAATTACACAGAATTATTTACAAAATTCCAGATAGCTGGCCGACAGTGTGACACCATCAATAAATGTCCAGTTTTGTTACATTTATATCATTTCAATTCACATCTGTACATCATGTCATATTTCCTCAAAAATGTAACATTTTCTTTTATCACAGTTGCTTATCAAAAGTCCTTTTCTTTTCCACAAAAATGTTTTGGGTTGTCCCCAGTATTTTACAGCACCCTCTATTCCCCTTCACATTTACCATGTGGTACATGTATAACTTTTTCTCTTTCTATTTTTAACACAATATTACAATCCCATCCACTGGTCCATAAACACCTTTTATCATATACTTTTGCAATACCCAGTACTTCTTTGCATAAAGTTTTCAAATGTCCTTTCAAAGTCTCTCTTTCCACCTCTGTTCAAAACTGTATATGGATTTTCTTTTTTGTTTACCTATTAAATGCTTTTATCACATAAAAATTCCATGGGTTACAGTTTTTTTCATATTCTCCAAGAAAAAAGTCTATTGAAAAAGCAGCTAAATATAAGGTCATAAATGTCTCTTTGTTAATAAGATTAAATGCTCTCGCCTCATGTGCTTTTACACCCAAAGGAGCTAATAAACTGTCCCATACTTTACACCTGTCAATTTCTTTCTCTTCTTTACTTTAAATCTTTACCACATACTTCAGTTTTTATCATCTTTTGCTTTCTTTTTTGCTACTCCCTTTTTGCCTTCTTTTACTTTCTCTGCATATGTTTTCTTTTCTATCTCAACACTATTTTTCAAGATTGTCTCTGCATCCTCCTTCTACATTTTCTCCATAATGTTCCTCCAGGAAATGTCATCTCATGTTCTGCCTCACTCTGCATCACCATTTCTTTAAGTAAATCATCTCGCACCCCTCCCGACAGGAGGGTTGTAATTACTCGTCCATCATTTGCTGACTCACATCCATAAAACAAATTTCTTTGAAACATCTTCTCAGAATCCTGCACACATTCCCTGATCTCAACATTTGCATTCTCCTCCATTTCTCTCACCACTCCATTATCTCCTTCTCTCTCTATCTGCCTCCATTTCTTAAGGCTGCCTCTGTGCCTAGAATGGAAACAGGAAATGCTCTTACAAAACGGGTCCTACTTGCAACAACAATGAGATGGGGTAGTCCCCCAAAGCCCTGGCCAAATTTCTCCTAGCAGTATAAATTCTATCTAAGGTCTCTTGTTTTAATCTCTCCAAGTCTGTTGGGTTTCTAATACTATGATGGGAATGGACTCCATTCCTAAGTCAAAGTATGATTAAAGTTCATGATATTAGTATTGTTTCAATGTTCGATGTTAGTCAAAAGTGGTCTTTGCAGCACCCGCAATGTGCCCAGTAATGGCTTCTTCTGTAATTTATATGGAGTTACACGCATCGGTGACATATCTAAATACAATTATATATTCTTTTTTATAAGACCCTTTGCTCCTACTACTATTGAAACTGTATGGTTTTATCTTTCTTCCACTTTGTCTTATTTCTGCCTGCAAATCCTGATATTTTATGACTTTGTGTCTCTCTCTACACAAGACACTGTAGTCATTGGGTGTAGTAATTTCAATGATCAATGTTACTTTTGTCTTCTTTTGATGGACCACTATATCTGGTTTTCTCGCATCTGTCTTTTGAACTGTTAGTAATGGGTGATCCATTGTGATGTAAACTTCATTTTCTATGATGCTTTGTGGCTCATATTTCCATTGTTTTTCAGCTACTTCAGTAGTATAATGTTTACACACTCCTCAGTGCAACAGTCTTGCCACATTATTATAGTTTTTCAGTATATGGTCCTTTTGCCATTAGTATGTCACAACCAGCAATAAGGTGTGCAACTGTTTCCAATTCTGTTTTACAAAACCTACATTTGTCTGTTTCTCCCACATGTTCAATGGATTTTGTAAACCAATGTGAATATAGTCCACTTTCATAGGCCGCCAATATTAACTTTTCATCTTTTGGTTTGAATTTGCCTCTCCTTAACCACTCCTGCATACAATTCTGATCAACATGAGGTTGTTCTAGGAGTTTTCTATACTTTTGCAACTATATTTACGCATTTTCCACATTTCTTGTCTTCTCATCTGATCCTTCACCTTATATTCTTTCCTTTGCTTTTTGGTACATTCAGTGGCTGCCTGATTTTTATCTACTTCTGCTTTGATTTCTATTCCCTCTTGATGCTGATATGCTTCTGCTAGATTAAGCAGGGAAGTCATCTTAGATTTATTCTCCTCATGTTTCAAAACTTTCACCATGTTTGGGTCTTGCAAGATCAGCAGATATGTATGCAGTCCCATGATTGCAGATCTATACATGTAATCAATTTCAAGGAGGCCCATACCTCCTTCTGAACAGGGAATATATAATCTTGGTATGCACTAATTTTTATAATTCATTTGATGAGCATGAAGCATCTTTTTTGTTTTCCTTGTCTAATCTATTCAGCACCTTTTAGGACCAATAACTGCAAAACTGTAAGTTAGTACAGGAAGAGCAAATTGGTTTATAGCTTGAACTTTGTTCCTAAATGTCAACACTGTTTTCAGGATTAATTTAAGTCTTCTAAAATATTCTTTATTAAGTTTCATTCACATTTGTTCATGTTTTACTGTTGATCCTTCATCAATTTCCTAATATTTATACACTCCTTGTTGTTCAAGTTTTTTTATATCACATTCTTGTCCAAACTGATGTGTTCTTCATTCTGCAGCTTTCCTGCAGCTTTTCTTCTTTAAATGTTGCTTTTGCACATTTATGAAGACCAAGTGACATTCTTATATCATCTGAAAAGGTTTTGACTACTCGTGGGTGTGCTTTCAGTTCCTCATCTGATGAGCTATACGGTTTTAAATCATCTACAAAAATAAGACAAGTCTTTATAATTTGTTGCTTTCTGGGAGCCAAATTATAGCCATGACCTAATTTGTTAAGCAGACAGCTTAATGGGTTAAGGGCAAGACAAAAGAGCAGCAGCAACAGAGAGTCACCCTGGAATATCCTCTTTGAATTTTTATCCTTGGAAGAATAATTTGTCCTTTATCATGGCCTAACTGCAAAGTGGTTTGCCACTGTTTCATGGTTTCTGTGATGTAGTTTATGGGTGTAGGGTATATCTTATATGTTTCTGTTTTATCCATGAATGTGGTATACTGTCAAATGCTTTTTGTTTTAGTCTGTTCATGCCATACTTAGATTCTTCCCCTTTGTACAGTTCTCCACTATGACTTTATTTAACAACAAATGATCCTCTGCTCCATATGACTTTCTTTTATTAGCCTTTTGTTCTATTGCCTTAATTGAGTTTTCTTCTAAATGACTGTGTAGCTTATACATCATTGGAAGGCAAGTTATTGGTCTATAGTTTTTAGGGTAGCTTGCAGGTTCACTCTTAAGTAGGAGCATTATTTTTCCTGTTGTTAGCCAGACTGGTGTCTGTTTGGGGTGCTCATATAAATAGTGCTTACTCATGGCTAAATCTTCTTGCAAATATGTTAATACTTTTAGCTATAATTTAGGTACTGCATCTGGGCTTGGGGATTTTCAGTTAGAGGCTTTTCTTAACTTGGTTCAATCTCTCTGGCCACTACTTTACCCCATTTTATATATTGTACATTTGAACTTCCTATTCTTTCTTTTACTTCTTCTATCCATTTAACATCTTTGTTATGTTTCACAGGATCTTCATAGATATTTCTCCAAAATGTATTTATTTCTTCTATTTTTGGTAGTCTTTCAATTCCTTTTACCTTGTTTCCCAATTCATCAATGAGTTGCTTATTTTGTACTTTTCCTTTATATTTATCTATGTATCTTCTAATTGCCTGTGCTGATATTTTTAGTTTATTATTTGTAATAGTGCATGAAAAATCCTGATCTGTTTTAATACTATGCATTGCTTTAGTCACATCTATCTTTCTGTGTATTTTTGTTGATCTGTTCCCTCTTCTATACTCTTCTAACAGTGACACTTCTTGTCTTAATTGCTTTATAGTTTTCTCTATTCAATACTTCCATGATGGCATTTGATTTCTCCCCGTCCTTTCCCTTACTACCCTGTGTTCTTGTGTTAGGACTTTATCTGTTATTAATTTGGCTGCAGAGTAATGTATCCTATTTACTTTAGCATGAATTTCTATGGACAGTCCTAATTACTGTGTTCATTTGTTTTATTAAACTTCTAACTTTTTGGGTTTTATTGATCTTCTGCAGTCTATTTCTTTCATTGATCTTAATACGCCTATCCGTCTCTATTAAATCAAACAACTCTTCTGTTAGATAATTTTCTTCTAAACTGAGGGCATATTCTTTGTTCTCCATTTCCTATAGGCATTCTATAGAAAGTTGCAGAACATCTTCCTGTGCCACATTCTCTTCAGTTTTGTCCTATGTCATCTTTTGCTCTTTCATATGGGAACTCACTGGCCTATCACTCCACGACATTGACTGTGTCGGAGTTGCCAAAGTTTCCTTTTCTTTCCCCTTGCTGTATAGCTCCAACTGAATATTTGTATCGATTTCCTATGGGAGGCTCCAAAGTATCTTCATATGTCAACTGATTAAATGCTTCCCGCTCCACTGGTTTTTACTTAATTTGAGTGTCCATTGTTCTATCCTGTTATGTTGTTATCTTAGTTACATTTTCTACACTAAATGCTTCACTTTGCAGGTAATCCATAACCTCAGTTTCTATTTCTTTAATTTCTCCATTACTAGTCCTCTTTTCCATTTTTTTCTCTTTGTTTTCTTTTTTTTATTGTATTGTAAAATGTTCCATATCTGGATGTCTTTACCTGTATTTCTCTTCAAATATCTCTGGGGCTGCTCTTTTTGCATTAATTAGTTTTTCTTTCTCCTTTGCATAAATATTGCACCATATTAAATCCCTTTTCTTTCCCATGTCCATACATCTTCTTCAGATAGGTTCATAGGTTCATAGGTAGGTACTAGGCTATCAGCCCTGGGACCTATACAAGCCTAGCCAAAAAGGTTCCCTGGCTTTCGCCACCCAAGAAAATTATTTTCCTGTGCCCCGGTCAAGCAGTGCCACAGAAGTGATCCCCAGGGTGAATTTTCTATTTCCCATCCAGTCGTCAAGGTGTTTCTTAAAGAAGGCCAATGAGGAGCTTTGCTTGACATGAATGGGAAGTTTTTGCCAGAGTATGGGAAGTCTCCGGGACAGCAATCTATCCCTCCAGCATGTTCTGTTTATTGTGGTGACAAGGGTTAGGTTCATGGAGCATGTGGTTCAGAGAGATTGCGATTTCTTTGAGTGTAGCATGTCCAACAGCTCTGGGTTTGACATAGCTTTGTATGTTAGGCAGGGATCACCTCTGAGTAGGCGATATGCGATGGAGTAGAGCTGGAGTTTTTGAAACAGTCTGCATATGGCATCTGTCTGAGGCCAGTAATCATCTTAGTGAGGGATTTCTGTGGCCTTTCCAATTGTTGTATGTGTCTTGTGAGATACATGTCAAAAGGGCATTGTACTGTAATGAGTTTGTTGAGGGATGAGTAGAGGGGAACAATGACCTCCTTTTTTCTAGAGGAGATCCCTTTTATGATGAGGTATGCCATGTAGAAGGATTTCCTGACTACTGTGGCGATGTGGTTATCAAAGGAGATACTACTGTCCACCTGTGTCCCAGGCCTCTTATCACACTTTCAGTGTTTAGTGAGCTACCACCTATGTGGTAGTTTATGGGTACCCACTATTGTCTAAAGAGGATGACAATGCACTTCTTGGCATTGAGCTTGAGGCCATGACTTTGACAACAAGCATATGTCTCTGTGAGGCTCTTTTGTAGAATGTCTACATCATTAAGTAATTCTATTATGGCTGGCAGTTTGCAGTCATCTGCAAACTTTGTTAGTCAAAGACCTCCTGTGTTGGCCTGCACTTCAGAGAAGTACATGCTGAACAGGAGAGAACCTGGTACTCCACTCGTCACTGGTCTGAAGTCAGACTTGGAGTCGGCTACTTTTACTGTGTGAATTCTGTCAGTGAGCCAGTTGGCCACCCATCTTGTGACAGGGATTTATGCCCAGTTTAATGAGTTTATCTATAATTCCAGAGTGGGGGATGGTATCTAAAGCCTTGGTGAGGTCAAGATAGACTGTGTGCACTAACTTGCCCTCGTCTATGGGTCTAGTGACTGCTTCAAAGAAGTCAATCAGGTTTAGTAGACATGATCTACCTTTTACAAAATCAAACTGAGTGGAGAACAGGGTTTGGAGGTTACCTATGTCTTTGTTTATAAGCTCCAAGATGATACTTTCCATGGCCTTGCAGACCAGGCTCATCAGGCTAATGGGGCAGTAGTTTCCAGGATCCATGGTGGCACCCCCTTTGTGGAGTGGGATAACTGTCTCTGTGTGCCATTCAGTAGGCACATAGCCTGGGGTGAGGCTATGATTGAACATGGTACTTAGGTGAGGTGTCAGTTCTTTCTGTAGTTCATGCAGCACGCATCCTGGGATGTTGTCTGGTCCCTGCTTCTCTTGTTTATTCTTACGTTGGGGACTAGTTGTTCCATCATGCTGTGATATAACCCGTGTCAAACTTTCTACACTGAATCCTTCAATTCACATACATTCCATAACTTCAGTTTCTATTTTTTAACTTCTACATGACTAATCTTCTGTTCTACATTCCTTCTTTGTGATCTTATTTTTTTTATTGTGAAATTTTTCACATCTGGATGCTTTTGCCTGTATTTCTCTTCAATTATCTTTGGGGCTGCCTTTTTTGTGTTGATTTATTTGGCTTTTCCTTTGCATAAATATTGCACCATATCAGATCTCTTTTTCTTTCCCATGTCCAAATTGCTTTTTTTATACCTTTCAAATGTCTCTACATTTTGTTCTTTAAATTTTTACACTTCCTCAGTCGCTTCTTTTTCCAAATGGCACAAGGTTTCTTGGTGTATATAGTGTTTTTCATGGATCTGTTTTATTAATGAACACAAATTTTTATTTGAAGCTTCTGACACCTTTTCTTGTGGAAGTATTTTCTTTCCTCTAATTTCTCTCTTAATCTTTTCATATATCTTTTGCCTGGAAATTCTGGGCTTCTCGTATAATAGTAACAATACATAATTTATTTCCTATCCTCAATAGTCCACTCTAGCGTCTGTATGGGTTTTTTTTTGGCCAATCAGTTTTTGTGATTTTTGTGGACTGCTACTTCCTTCTACTACAGGGGGGCAATTGGTCTCCCCTGTAAAGAGGCCACTAGCCTAGTAGGACTAACCTCATCAACATGGGATAATAAAAACACATGAAGGATAGCAGAAAATATGCAGAGCAGAGCCCAGGAGACATACATTTTTAAGAAAAATACAATTCTGATGGGTCTCTTCTTAAGTATAAGGTGATTTAACATGTGATGCATGATGAAGTCTCTTGATGCAATGCTGCTTTTAAAAGGATAGAAGCTTGATCACCTCTTTAAATTTCGAACTTAAGTGCCAAAATTTATGAATCAAATTGTTAATCGCTATGTAAATCCAATGTAACTGCTTTCTGTATATTTTAACTGTGGAGCTTTTCTCCCCGGGCCTCCGCTGAAAATGGACCTACGTCCTGTCGGACACTTCCGGTCAACAAATGTATATAAATAAATAAATAAATAAAAATAAAATGAATCAGGGGCTTCTGTGGAAATATCTGCTTTAACTTTACTGACTACATGCCTTTATTTTTCATTTTATCAGTCCATATGAATGTGTTAGCTTGCTATAATTTTACTAACTACTTGGTTTTGACTTATAATTTGTTGTTCCTTTTGAATGAGACTGACAGAGATCTAATTATCCAAATGTTGTAATTATAATGGTTTCATCTTGCAAAACCTTCTGGGCAAAAGCAATATTCTATGGAATTATGTCACAATAAAATATCTGATGTCATACTAGCAAGGCTTATCTCTGCATTCCTTAACTGAGCTGACCTGCTTTTCAACCTATCCATTTACTATGTGTGTGTGCAGGGGACTCTGTTAGAATGTTGAATGTTCATAACATCAATATTCATAACATTGAACTCAGAAGATCAGAACAGAACTGTATCAAATTGCCAAAACAGCAAACCTCAAGAAATTGCACAGTGCAAGTGGGTGATTGTGTGAGATCACAATACAGCTGGGTTTAGGTTTTTACCCACTCACAGCTGTACTGTGATCTCAGAGTTGGTATAAATTTTGATATACAGTTAATATCCTACTATGCTGCCACTAAATACTATGACGTCTCCCAGTACCCTGGGTCAGTAACTAAGGAACTTCAGTCCTCACTACTGACTCCAATGTGAAACTGCCACTTAAATAAGACTAACATTTCACAATTTTACCCCAAGAGCACAACAGAAACATGCTCTGTAGCCTGGGACTGGGCTGTATACTTCTTTTCACCCCTAATGTAACTCCATATAACACACTCCAGAGCAATGTGTCCCAGTTCAAGACCACTGATATACTGACACTTAAATAAATTAAATCTCACACATCCAAACACTTCTGGGAAAGCCTGACACAGATTTCCAGCTGTGTCCCTTCCCCAAAATAATACTGTAATGCTGCTACCAATCAGCGTGTGTTCATGCCTTTCTAAAGGGGTAACCAGAAATAGGGCTTGCCAGAAGTGTCCAAATAAAGGTTGGAAACCAAGAAAAGGTTTCTAAATAGAAAATTTCTTTATTGAAAACCACAATAATGCCAGACCAATGTGTACGTTTTCGACCAAAAACCAGTCTTCATCAGAATAAGCAAGTTCAAGCACCAAATAAAACACTTAAATAACCATTCAATTATGCAAATTAATTAGTTAACCAATTAAGGTGCCACCAATAAAGTTCTATCATACTAATCAAGAATATAAAGAAAAAAACATTAGTATGTTAAAAACATATTTTGAACCCTGCTATTCCTGATAACAAAATTTTGTAAACAATAAAACTGATAAAAAGTTGATAAAAAGTTTCTTAAAAATAATATCCAATAAAAAATGGATGAATAAATAAATCACATTGACAATTCATTCAAAAAAATGAATGAATGAATCACAAACCTCATGTTATATTGCCATTTTGTGGCCAAAAACAAAAATCATAGTTTAGCCGCCCTTAACTTAAGGACTGAGGAAATCGAAATCATATCATTTAAGCCAGGTAATTTTGTGGAATCTAAAATAATCTGCCAGTACAACTCCCTATATTCAAGTTTGGCCTCCCACATGCCACCTCTTATTTCCTTTGGTATAATTTCCAGGACATAAAAAAGAAAAGTGGCTTGAGAACAACCCAATGTGTGTCTGTACAAAGCATTTTTGCTGTTTTGTTTCTTTATTTCATACAAATGCTCATAAATGCGGTTCCTTAACTTTCTCTCAGTTTTTCCAACATAATAAGAACTGCACTGTTTACATGTAGCAATATAGACAACCTCTTGGGTGTTACAGTTGGAAAAACTGTAACTAGTAATCTGCCTGTCCCTTGCTGTAATGTAAATACTAGGTTTATTGGCAATGTAGGGGCATTGTGAGCAGGATCCACATTTGTAAGTACCTGGTCTTTTTGAAGATGCACTGGCCTTATTATATGTACTGAACTCAAATAATTGCTTAAAGTTTAAATCCTTCCAGTAGGTGAATTTCAAAAGTTTGTTTTTAAATATATTCAAATCAGAAATTTCAACAAACCTGTTCCATTCCCTTGTAATAACTTCCTTGACAACACCTGAATCCCCTGAAAAATCTAAAATAAATACATCATCCCACTTCTTAACGTGATTTATATCAGTGTTTCCAACTCTTGAAACCTGAACAGTTTGTCCTAAAATAGGGGCAAATTTGTCCTTTCTCCCTTGTGCCACTAAATCCAACATCTCCTGTAATAATGTACCAGGATAATCACGTTTGATGAACATTTCTAAAACTTTACCACTTTCAGTGATGAAATCATCATCATCAGATGTCATTCTACTGACCCGTACTAACTGCCCCTTGACCAGGTTTTTTTTCTGAAAAAAGGGGTGACTGCTCTTAAAATGAAGATAAGAGTTAGAAAATGTTTCCTTGCGGTGAATATTAGAAAAAAATCCATCTGCTTTTTTAGTAATAGATACGTCCAAATAGATAAGGGCCTCTAAATTATAACTGTAAGTAAAATCTAAAAAAGTAGTGGAACATTTTATGTAATCCAAGAACTCAATAAATCTTTGATGAGTATCCGTCCAAAAAATGACTATATCGTCTAGGAACCTTTTATATAAAGACCAACAACCAGCAAAAGGACTGTTTAATACATGTAATTCCTCCCACCTGGACAAAATTATATTTGCATATGTGGGGGCACATTTGGCCCCCATAGCAACTCCCTTTTTTTGTTTAAAAAATTCTCCTTGAAAGAACATAAAATTGTTGTTGAGAATGATATCCACAAACTGTAAACAATTCCTAAAATCGTCCACTGAAAACATTTTACTATCTCTCATACTATCCTCCAGCCACTGGAGCCTAACATCATGAGGAATGGATCCAAATAAATCTACCACATCCAAAGTGACAAAGGCTAGATCTGGTGAAAATAAATGAGGTTGGACAAACCTGAGAAAATCCCAGGAGTCCTTCAATACAGTAGGACCCTCATAGGAAAGTTTTTTTAATTTTTCATCAACAAATTTAGCCAATAAGGTAGTTGCTGAACCTTCTGATGACACAATAACATGAAGGGGAGGATCCAATGGATCCTTATGTACCTTAGGTATACCAAAAACTGAGGGAACCCTATGATGTAAATTGATCAAAAAATTGTAAATGTCTTTACCAATAGAACCGTCCAATAATAAATCATACAGCAACACTTTGATTTTAGAATGTGCCAAATTGACCTCATTAATAGATGCCTGAGAATATTTGGAGGTATCACAAAGTAAGTCCTTCATCTTAGATTCATAAATAATAAAATCCATCAAAACCGTGCCACCCCCTTTGTCGGGCTGCATAATTCTAATGTTCCTGTTGTCCCTCAGCAACATTCGCAATTGTATTGATCTATAATAGTTAAATAAAGCTATAAAAGGAAAGCACTGTACAACTGAAAAAGGGTTATTTATTTATTTATTTTATTTATTGCATTTGATTACCGGGGTAGTTCACTGGGCCAGAAGAACCCATTTTCAGTGGAGGCCCGGGAAGAAAAGCTTCACATTTAACACATACAGACAAGAAATATGTTACAATGATACAGGATATATAATACAACAGCAGCAAATACAACAGCATTATGATTGCATACACTAAATTATTGACAGAGGTAAAATTGGAGATGAACATTATGATTATTTACAATAGATTGGTAACAGAAGGTGGATTGGAGACAAACAGTGAGGAAATAACATATAGTCATGGATTGATACTATGAAATAAAGGTAAATTAAATATTGAGTAAGATAAGTCGCAGAGAATAAGAAAAAACAGTATTGTATTGCAGGTGTACTGCAGGCTCAGAGTGAGAGGAAAAATGAGTTGGGGTGGTTGAGAAAAAGGGGGATTAGAGTGGTTATAGAGAGAAGAGGAGAAAGATAGTGAGTGGGTCAAGTTATACGGTTCTTAGTAGAGGTGCAAGTGCATAACCACTGTGAGGAGAGGTGAAGTTTAAGGGATTTGTTAAAGGTAGAGGCATTAGACATGGCTCTGAATCGAGGGGGAAGTCATTCCATAGTTTAGAAACAGTAACAGAGTAGAGCATTTGGCCAGCAGAGAGCTTAGGGTTGTCGATATTTAACAGCATTTTGTTCTCTGACTTGAGGTGATGATTAGAATGGTAGATGATCAGTATACCACTGAGAGATGGGCAGGCTGCTGGGAGGTAAATAAGTTTATGGGCAATAGTAAGTTGTAGGTATATTAGGTGATGAGGGAGTTCAAGCCAGTCTAGTTGCTGCAGTGTGGTGCAGTGGTGGGTGGAGAATTTGGCATTTATAGCAAATCTGGCAATTTTACTGTAACGAGTCGAGTTTGGTTTTTAGAGAGGACTGGATGTTGGTGAGGATGGGGGCACCATATAAGAGAGTTGGAAGCAGGAATGATGAGACAAGAGCCTTTCTTGCAGTGGAATTAAGAAAGTAGTTTTGCCTATACAGGGCTCCTAATTTTTGATGTTTTTTTTCTGATATTATTGTGGATATGAAGGTCAAAGGTAAGGTTGTCATCAATTATGACACCTAGCAGTTTTGTATTGGGAACAACTTCAATGATAGTGTTATTTTGGTAATGGGCAGAGAGTTTAGATCTATTGACTGGGCTACATTTACTTGGGGTAAATATTAAGAGTTTGGTTTTATTACGGTTAAGGGCAAGATTGTTCCATGACATCCAGGATTCGGTTGAGGTGAACGATTCTTGGGTATGTTTTTGCAACAGAGATGCAGATTTAGAAGAGCAGATAATAGTAGAACCATCTGCGTATTGAATTACAGAGCAGTGGGAGACAGAGGTGTGGACGTCATTGATGAATATACTGAAAAGAAGGGGACCCAGTATAGACCCCTGAGGTACACCATTGCTGTTGATAAAAGGGGAGAAGCATTGCTGCCAAATAGTAGATGGTTTGATATTGGTGGGATAGTCAGTAAACCATTGAAGTGTAGGGGAGAGATGCTCAGTTTGGATAGTTTGGTAAGCAGAAGGGGGTGGCAGACTGTGTCAAATGCTTTTGACAGATCAAGAAAGAGTGCAGAGATGAAGGAACCAGAGTCTCGAGCTCTATTAACTGTGTCCAGGAAGGTGATAAGGACAGTGTTAGTGCTATGTCCTGGTCTAAAGCCATGCTGGGTGCGGGAAATCATTGTTGTGTTATCAGGTGATTAAGGAGCTGAGCTTGAATGCAATTTTCTAGTATTGTTGAGATGGGTGAGAGTATGGCAATATACTGGAAATCTGAGATATCAGAGTTGTTACCTCCTTTATGAAGTGGAAGGAATTATGCTTTTTTCCAGATATCTTGCATGCAAGATTCCTGAATGGATCTGTTGATGAGGATACTGATGGGGTATGCTATGGTGGAGGCTGATAGTTGTAAGAATTCAGCAGGTAGGTTGTCAGGGGCATTGGTGCAAGGTTTCATTTTGTGAAGAAGTTTTTTTATGGTTGAGGTAGGTATAGGGGAGAGAGAGAAAGTGGGTATTGAAGTAGCTGAGGTCTGTCGTATAGTAGTGTAAGGTAGGTTAGTGTTTAAAGGTGGGAAGGTGGAAGTAAGTTTAGTAATAGTGTCTATAAAATAGGAGTTAAAGAGAGAGGCTAACTCTGGAGAGGTTATTTCAGGGTTTGGGGATAGATTGTGATTAGTTCCTGGATGGAGTAGGAAGTTGATTGCTCCCCAGAATTTCTTGGGGTTGTGATTATGTTGGTTTTATAGAGTTTGGAAAAAATCTTTTTTGTTTTTGGTTACTAACCGTTTGGCCTGGTTATGAAGTTGTTTGTAAAGTGTGAGAGGTTGGAGGCAGTCTTGTTCTTTTGCCAGGTTTTCCAGGCTTTGTCCCTAGAGGACATAATTTGCTTAGTGGACTTAGTTAGCCATCTAGCATAATTACTCTTGACTCTTTTTAGCTGTAGAGGGGCAAGAGTATTAAGGATCCTAAGAAATGTTGAGTTTAATTTTTCTACAGCTTCATTAAGAGGGAGAGATTTTAATGGAGTCCAGTTAGTGTTGTGCAATATGTCATTAAATGTGGTAGGGGAGAAGTGGGATAGATCTTGAAAGTATCTATATTGGTGTATGTTTGGTAGTGTCAAGGGCTTCCGTATTGTGAATGCTGGTGAGTGGTCACTTATACTATCTGGGAGTGTACAGGAGTTAGGGAAGTTTTTAGGGTCAGAGACTATGATCCAGTCTAGAATTGAACCTTTGATATTTCTTTTATCAGGCCTAGTAATATCAGAGATAAGTTCAGTATAGGTATGAAGATTGATGCCTATGGAGGGGTTACTATTGGAGATTTCTGACCAGTTAATGTTGACATCGCCTAGGATGATTGTTTCATTTTTTATATTGTTTGAGGACCAGGCAAGGATATCCTCAATGATTGGAATATTGTTGCCTGGGGGAATATATATGACTATAATACAGATTTTTTTTGTTGTTGTTTAGTTTTAGGAGGGAAATTAGTAGCTCTGCAGTGGGGAAGGTATGAAGAGGCTTGGAGTAAAGAATCACTGTGAAGGTGCTAGGATATAATAGGGCAATGCTTCCTCCTTTTTTACAATGTCTATCTGTTCTTTGACAGGAATAGTTTTGGGGAAGAAATTCTGTATCCTTTATATCTGGTCTTAGCCAGGTCTCGGTAATGGCTGTGAAGTCTGGTTTATAGTGACTTAGCCATGCATGTAGATGGGGGATTTTGTTTCTTACACTCTTGAGTATTGTATTGGATGGAGTGGGTGGAGAAGAGTGTCAGGAGTGATTTGTGACAGACGAGTACTAGTAAGAGTGAAAGGGAAGGTCTACAAGAGGGTACTGAGACCAGCTATGTTATACGGGTTGGAGACAGTGGCATTGACAAAAATGCAGGAGTCAGAGCTTGATGTGGCAGAGTTGATGATGTTACGATTTGCACTGGGTGTGACGAGGATGGACAGGATTAGGAATAAGTATATTAGAGGGTCAGCCCAGGTTGCAAATTTTGGAGACAAAGCCAGAGAGGCAAGATTACGTTGGTTTGGACATGTGCTGAGGAGGGATGTAGAGTATATTGGGAAAAAGATGCTAAGGATGAAGCTGCCAGGTAACAGGAAAAGAGGAAGGCCTAAGATAAGGTTTATGGATGTGGTGATAGAGGACATGCAGGCAGTTGGTGTGACAGAGCAAGATGCAGAGGACAGGAAGAAATGGAAACAGTTGATCTGCTGTGGTGACCCCTAATGGGAGCAGCTTAAAGAAGAAGAAGAAGACACTCGAGTATTGATGGTGGTGAAATATAGAGATTTTCTGAGGTTAGAAGCTTGTTGAGATGATTGAGAAGGGCCAGGGTTAGGGTGAATATCACCATTCTGAAGTAGTCTAGGACTGAATGGTTGAGATTTTGAATTGAGAAACTTTTTCAGGTCACAGAAATGAGTTTGAATTGGGTTAATAGGAAGAGTATTTTGTACAAAGAGGATTATCAGTTTTGTTTCTAAAACTGAGTCAGTGGCATACAGACTAGACCAGATTGCAGAGTAGCTAGAGAGGGTGGTAAAGTGTGTAGATGTTGATAATGTGGGTTTGTGGGGTATACAAGCTGGATGAGGAGAAGAGAGGGTCAGGAGGAGGGAGATGGAAATGGTAAGTATTAGGAGAACAATTTTGTACATGCTGGAGATGGTGTAGGGAGTAGAATATAATAGGTGAGTTTGTCAGGTGAGGGTAGTAGGTTTAGTAGAATTGGTGTGATAAATCCAGAAAGGGCAGTGGTATAGAGGTGATAGTACTTAGATAAGGGTAATGTGTTTTGAGTAAAGTTAGGTAAATTAAGGTAAAATAGAGTATGAAGAGATGTGGGTATAGGAGATGGGGTTAAATGTATTGAGTATATAGAGGGAAGGAGGTGCTAATTGTTTGGGAAGCTAAAAAAGAAAAAAAGAGTTGGGCTGATTGGTGATAGGATGAGTGTAAGTGGCTGCAAGGGTGCGGTTTGGCAGAAGAAAGGTGGGAGGGGTAAGGATAGGTATAAATGTAATTGTACTGGGGTGGTTGGGAATGGGGGTAGGGTACGGGAGCGGATTGAGCCCGAGCACAGCGAGGCCGAACGGATTGAGGGCAAATGGACCAGGTCCTGCCCAGCCGAGAGAGGCAAGAATGTTAGAAACAATCAGGAGCAGCACTTGGCTTGTTCTAATAAGGTAACTGATTATCATACAATAGCAGGAGAAGCAACTCATGAATTGGGAGCTCAATAAATGACTCTAATCAGTCATAAAAACACACCCCCGCATGAGCAGAGCTGTTATCAGCATACAAGAGTGAGAAATGCAACTTTGTTTATACTATGTTGCTTCTGAACACTTTGCATTAGTTTTCCCAGTTTACTTTAACTTCATTTGAGTTACGTGAAGTCAGACTCAGTATTTGTAATGGAATACTGCCATCTAGTGGCTATATTACAAAAACATCTAGACTGACCTAAATGGGAGAAACAATAATAGCCTTATCGTAGGGGATGGTCTGAGCGAGTGTGCAAGCCAGGGTTAAGTATTCATGCAAAAATACTCAGAGAGAACTGTAGGTTATCACCTACACTTTGATGCCTAGAGATATGTCTTCTTTTCTGGGTTGGAGGGAGAGTATCCACACAACGCGGTCCTTGGACACTGGGTTTCGGAACCGAGGGCAGGGCGTCCCATATTACTATCAGTGGAAACAAACTGTAAAAAAAAAGAGTGTGTTTAAATACTTGGACTGCACACTAAGAGGTGAAAGGAGCACAGAAAATAAAGAAAGTAGCTTTGACTACAGCAGACAAATGTAGGGGACAGAGTATATTACAGGACTGAAGAGATTCAGAATAGGCGAGTAATAGAGATGTACACAAGTAATAAGGGAAAAAAATAAAAAGAAAAATAGAAGAGTGAGAAACAGCAAATAGACTAGTGGAAAGGAAGGGAGGGGTAGTGGAGCTCATGGACACTGGCAAAGCTTCATGCGTGGCAATCCATAAAAGAATCAGTAACTGCCACTGGCAATATAGTGGTAGTACAGTGTTTGTAAGTCAGAGAACAGTCACAGGGCTCCTGAGGGATATTAATTTGAGAATAACTTGTTCTTAGATCAACTTAACACACCAGTAACTCAGTTATGCAAACTATATTTTCAATACAGCAACAGAAACCAGGGTATGCTTCACATGTGAAAAGAAAAAAACTGCCTAAGCTAAAAACGTATATACAGATAAGCTTCAGGCTTGCAAGGAATATGCCTAAAACAATATATGTAATACAGACACAGAAACCAGGATATGCTTAACACTGGATAAGAAGAATGCCTAAGTTACAAAGATATATATGTATAAGCTTCAGACTTGCAAGAAAAGAATGCCTAGACTAAAAAACAGTCATACAGTACAGCATCAGAAGCAAGTGATAAACATCAGAATTGCAAAGCAGACACAACTTTCAACATGTTAACACAAGGATTTAAGCAGCATGGTATCAAATAAACATGCAGCACAACAAAAAATACCCTGCAGATACCAGTAACATTATACTGTTACACTACAATCATATTAAAGTACATAAAAGATAAGAAACTTACTGGCAAGTACACAACGCAGGGGCCGAGAGAACGCCAGGCAGGGGAGAAGATATTTAAAATTTCATAGATTCATAGAATGTTACTAGGCTAATGACACAAAGAACCTTTCTAAGCCTAGCCAGGTTTTCCCAAAATAATACTGATGTCCTTCATCCAAATAGGAAAATGAGGGCCAGGCATTTATAAGCTATCTTTGTCCATAAGGGACATGGGCACAGGCAGGCCCAGTTTAAATTTCTACTTGCCAGTCCACATGTCTAGGTTGTGCTTAAACTGGGTAATAGACAAATTCAGCTTCACATGGCTGGGAAGCCTGTTCCATGGAAGGAGCAGTCTCTGGGACACACATCTGTCTCTCCAGCATGTTCTGTTTATGTCACAAACAAATTTCTGGACTCAAGACCTTGTATTTCTGGTACTCTTTGACTTACAAATATGTAGGAGATTCATAAGTGTGAGGTTTTCAGGTGACTTGTAAGCCAAGCAGAGATCACCCCTTAGCAATCTATACGACACTGAGTAGAGGAAAAGGGCTTTAAGCCACTCTGCATAAGGCAGATTTGTTATGCCTTGTATTTTTTTGTACAGAACCTTTGAGGTCGCTCTAGTTGCTGCACATGCCTGGTCTGGTACACACCAAAGGGAACACTGTACTCTATGATTGGTCTGGTAAGGCTGGAGTATATTGGGATAATGACTCTTTTGGACCTATATGTCATGCCATTACTTATAAGTTCCACAACCTAAAATGATTTCTTCTCCACTGTGGCCACATGGTGGTTGAAGGTAAGGCTACTGTCTATGCAGGTACCCAGATCTCTGACCATTGGGTTGCCTCTTAGGGATGTATTATCAACATGGTAATCAGCTGGGATGGCTAATTTCCCAAAGGGTACAATTATACATTTCTTAGAAGTGATTTTAAGACCATGTCTTTGGCACCATTTATTAGTCAGAGATATACCTTCTTGAAGAATGCTAGTGTCTGCAGGGTAGCTGATAACTTCCAGCTTGCAATCATCTGCAAATTTAGTTATCTGTAAACCCTCAGCATTTGCTTCTATTTCAGAGAAATAGATTTCAAAAAGGAGTGGGCCCAATACTGAGCCCTGGGGGACTCTGCTAGTGACAGGTTTCTTGGTGAAGGTGGCCTCAACTATTTTGAACTCCTGGGTCCTATCAGTGAGCCAGTTGGGTATCTAGTGGGTGATGAGGGTTTATACCTATATTAGTGAGCCTGTCTATAATGCCTGAGTGGGGAATTATGTCAAATGCCTTGACCAGCTCGAGGTAAGCTGAGCACAGAGTCTTAGCTTCATCCAATGCTTTGGTGGCCCTCTCAAAATATTTCCACCAGATTTAATAAGCATGACCTTCCTTTAACAAAGCCGAACTGTGATGGGTCCAAAGTTTGCAGATTACCTATGTCCTCATTTATCATGTCCATGATGATTCTTTCCATAGGCTTACATATGAGGCTGGTAAAACATATAGGCATTTAGTTACCCACCTCAATGGCTGGACCACCTTTGTGCATGGGAAAGACTATAGCCATCTTCCATTCCTTGGGCATAAAATCTGACTGAAAGCTCCAGTTGATAAGTGATTCAAATGGACCAGAGAGGTCATGTTTAACTCTATTTATTAAACATCTCGGGGTGTTATTGGGGCCCATCGATGCAGTGATTTTTGCCGTGGAAAGTGCATTAGTGACCTGTTCTCTAGTAATGATTGGGAGGATTGTGTTATGTGCTATTTTCTTTGGACTATGGGGAGGAGTGAGGGGAGAAATTTAAGCTGAACCTGACAGCCAAAAGGTTGGCAATGTTCTCCAGTTATTCTGGGCTTCTTGCATAATAGTAACAATCCATAATTTCTTTCTTACCCTGAGTCGTCCACTCTATCATCTTTATGACTCTTTTTTGGCCTATCAGTTTTTGTAATTTTTGTGGATTACTGCTTCCTTCTACAACAGGGAGGGGGCATCCTACCCCTGGGCCTGACCTAGCCCCATTGTAGGAATGCTTCTGTGTCTTGAGGATTCTGCACTATTTTTCCAGTCCTGGCACCAGTGCGCCTACCAGGATTGGGCACTTTTTTATCCTGGGTCTTGTGCACCCAGCTATCTTTTTTATTTTGTAACCTACTTCTGTCCATGATATATGCTATATGCTATATGCTATATGAAATACAGCCTATATATCAGTTTTGTGGTATTTTGTGAAAAACAGGGTCCACCTTGTAAAGGCTTGAGGATGAATTCATTTCCAGCAATACTACTCAGTGCTACTCTGCTTTGCTTGCTGACTTATCATCTCTCCATTTGGACCCTCAGTGGTCTTCAGTTCAGTGTGGGTGATGCCATTTACAATAAGTTCTAAGCATTGTTATGTATTTCTTCTGTGGTTATGGACATAGCTGTAGAAAGCTTTGTGGTTGTCCTTTGCCTGATTAGCTATTTTTTTCTGCAAATTTAGTCTTTGAAGGATTAATTAATCCTCTTAGCTGCCTGTTTAGATTGGGCAGAGAGCCTTTAGTATGTATGGCTTTAGACTGGACAGGGAGCCTTTAGTATGTATGGCTTTGTTCCAAGATTTTTTTTCTTTTGCTGATAGTGTGATTCCACCAGGGGGGCTTATCTTTTGAGTTTGTCTTATTTTTAACATGAGTGGGCACAGCTTGGACTATACAGCCATCAGTATGGCTGTAGAGAGATTTTGTTTGGGGGTGCTTGGAATTCCTCCATGGTTTTGCTTAGTACAGATAGGTTAGCTTTGGAATAGTTCCTAAAAATTTTTGGTTCTGCTGGATCACCGGATTTAATTTGTATTTCAAGTAATACTGCCTTATGGTCAGATCAGACAAGTGAAAATATTACATAAGGTGGGGAACACTGGCTTCCCATGATCATGAGTACAAGGCCAAGGATGTTTGTACCTCTGGTAGGAGAATGAACCAACTGTTCCGGGATGTTGGTATTAGCAAAGTTTAGGAATAACTGGGCTTGTGCATTAGAAGTCATGTAGGATTCCCAATCTATAGAGGGGTAGTTGTGACCCCCATGAGTATTGTATAGCGTTGAATGGTGGGGACTCTAGTACATTGAGACAGGTAGTTTCCTGTGACATAGAGGGGGGACCTGTATGTTGCAAGGATATGGTACAGCACCCTGTTTATGGTGAGTTGCACATGTACGAGTTCCAGTGAGTCAGATACTTTAACTAGTCTGGATGTGAGATTAGTCTTAATATAGACTGATAAGACTGCGGTGGTGGTGTTGTTGGTTGTTGGTGGTGCTGTTCTATTCTCAGCTAAAGCGTCTTCTGTGTGGAGACATGCGTGAATGGGCGTACCTTCGTTGAAGGTTGTGCGTCAGGGTTGGCAACTTGGCACGTAAAAATCTACTGCCAATCATTAGTGGACCGGAGTTCCGCTGTGGCGACCCCTAAAGCCGAAAGACACAACAACAACAACTCATCCATCTTTATTTCCCTGCTGTGCAGTAACTGGTATAAAGGTGTGAAAAACATTATAACCTTGCATTGCTGGGGTACTCTCAGCAACTGAAAACCACGTTTCTGTTATTTTCTATACTTGACATAAGTCAGAGATTTGAAAAAATAAGGTTTGATGAGAAAATCTCCAAGCTCTGTTCCTTTAACTTACCTTTGGAAGGTAGCTATTTCTAATACTTCTATTTGGTATTTTGGCAGCATATGCAGTATTTCTGTACTGTCCAGACAATCAAGTGGTTGACTATGTTATTAGTATACTCAGAGGGGAATACAAGGATAGGCTTGAGAAGATCTTGACTGAGCTAAGTGAAATCCTGAGCCAGAATATGGATGGTTTTGCCATTTCAAGAATCATAACTGAGATCCTAATAAGAGCAAGACTACACATCCAATCATGAGGAATATATTTAAATATGTGAATATCTGTATATAATATATATATATATATATATATATATATATATATATATATATATATATATGTTCCCTTCAGAATCTCGAAATTCTGAAATCTCGGAAGTCATATGGTCAAGACCATATGATCAAGGTTTCAGAATTTTGAAATTCTGAACGGAGATCTGCATACAGTATGGAACAGGAGATTTTCCTTTTCCTCGCTGTAGTGTGATCTCGGAATTGATATATTTAAGTGTGGGGGGGGGGTGTAGAAACTTTTAAATAGTCATTTTTATTTTGGATTTGTTTCAGAATTTCAATATTACAAAACACATATGAAAGTTGATGTTTCACAATTTCAAGATTTTGAAGTGAATCCATATATATTTTATTTAACATTTGTTAACCAGGAAAGTCTGACTTGGAACAAAGCCAGTTTTCAGCAGAGGCCAGGGGGGCATTTGCTCCAGATGTCTTTGTACACACACACACACACACATATATATATATATATATATATATATATATATATATATATATATATATATATATATATATATAGGCTGTAGGGGGACACAGTCCCTTGCAAAAATCCTTCAGCAGTGTCATAGCAGTTTTTATAATTCAATGCATTTCTTTTGAAACTACACTTTATTTTGCAAAAATGCAGGGGTTACAATTTCATATCTTGCAATTATGAGTATGTCCAGAACCTTTGTAACTGATCAAAACTGGATCACCTGGACCATAGCCAGATTTTTATCCATATACACTGCAAGCACTGACCAACTGCTTTTAAAATGTGCTTCTAAATATACCCATAAAAAGTGTTTTGACTTTGTACATGAGAAAATTAAATGGAAGTCCAAAATTTATGTTAAAATGTTCTTGCATTTTGAAAACAAAACAAAGAAGAAAGGGAAATAATATGCATTCTGGAAAGCTGAAATGCATATTATTTCAAATAATACAGTACCCTGAAAGGGTCTATTTCAAATGATCAAAGTTTCAAAATATGGAACATCATATTGCAAAGACCACATGAATGAAGTTTTGAAATTTGAAAATATTAAACAACAAATAAAAAAATAAATAAAAAACAAAAAAAGTTTTCTTTTACGTTTTTGCAGAGGAGAAAGCCCCCCCTGCTCCCCCTACACCCTCTGCAACTTAAAATACCAACTCTGAGATTGCACTACAGCAAGGAAAATGGTAAATTTCCCATTCCACTCTGTACAGTGATCTCTATTCAGAACGTTCAAAAGTTTTAAAACTTTGATCATCTGGTGTTAGACGATATTATGTTTAAAGTTTCGAAACTCCAATCATCTGAAGTAGACCCTGTGACACCAGGGAAATACTGCCAGTCCAGCTATCTGGAATTTTGTGAATAAGTATGTCATCTGTGAATAGTAATATGATTCATATGCTTGTTCTACAGATTTAAGAAAACTGTATTTTATGTACTGAGCTTCAAGAATGTAATAACAGTGTACCCTACTTGAAAAAAACAGAAATGTATATAAACTATATACCTGTGCAAATATATGTTTTAATATTAGAAGCTGGAACATACAGGGTTAACTTGCAAAACTTCAAGAAAATAAATTGATAAGTAAAGTGTTTTATGATTGTGTTATCTCAGTTTCAGTGCAGAAAGCAGACACAATGTCTAGAGCTAGAGGTTTTCCTATTGTCTTGAAACAGGAATAATTACTAGGTTTCAAATGTAAAAGTGTTTTTATGGCTCTATGACTTTCTAGCAACTGCACACTTCTAAGAGATATGTATTTCTGAAACAGAGGTGTTAAATTCTAAGTATCTGTTTAGCCTGGGAACTGAAGTCAGGTGGCAAAGAGTGATGTCATCCAAGCTAACCCAGCAGTAATGTTAATTATTATTTTAAGAACTCTCTCAGAGCGGGAGACTGGGCATTTTGTATCTTGTCCTGGACCTATAAACATTCATTCAGCACTTCTGCCTGTGTGCTGCTCTGTAAGAAAGTCTAAGGTATAGTAATTTCTCTTAGATATAAATAGGAATATAGTAAAGATTAGTTTAGATGTTTTCTGTATTTATTTGAGACTGTCCTGAAATGTTGTTTTAAAATATTTCCTGTGATTCTGAACTCTGTAGTTAGTGTGTTGTTTGAATATTGTCTTGCTCTTTTATTATTTATTATTAAACATATTTAAACATTTTAATTGTGGCTGGTTTGTTTAGAGATATTTAAGCTCTTAAAGTACTTGCATATGTATTTGGTGACACTGTATAGGTCACTCCAATAGCCTTGCTCTTGGTCACATTCACCATTTGGATAATAGTAACATTACACAGAAGGATTGGGCACCCTTTGTAAGGGCCTTAGAGTAGCTGATAAGTAGTGGTTGGTGACAGTGATAACTATCTTACAATCTTTTCAGAAGGGGGCATAGCTAGTAAACCTGTGCCAACCTTCCCCATGAGTGTCTGTGTGTTTGTATATAAATCAAATCTCAAAGTGAGTGTGTGTGTGTGTGTGTGTGTGTGTGTGTGTGTGTGTGTGTGTGTGTGTGTGTGTGTGTGTGTGTGTGTGTGTGTGTGTCAGTTACTTGGGCAGGGACACGAAGCACTGGTTGGACAATCAGGGTGATGGAGGTTTTGATTTGACCACTCGGCTGAGATCTTAACCCTATAGCTGTGCCAGTGGGGAGTCTTACTGGGGATTTAGAGAAGAAGTAGAAACCAGCCCCAGACTGACTGTGAACCCTGTGTACTCTTAAGGGAAACTGTACTTTACCGTGTGTGTACTTGTCATCCTCCCATTGTGTATGTCCCTCACTGCTGCCATTGGTGAGGATTGAGGCTCCTTGATTACTGGGCCAGTGCAGGGGCATCACAGACCCCACTGAAAAAGAGTAATGAACAGTATCAAAGTATGATATATTTAATGTTGATAATTATATTTAAAGCATACTGTTAGACATGGGACATTTGGATTTAAGTATTAATGATCTAGCTAATGTGGCTTACATGCCATGTGGTACACAGGAGTTCTAGAGGTTTCAGTCTGCAATACAGACTTTGTAGAGTTTATGGAGTTCTTCTTGCCACTTTATATGATTTATTAAGCCTGCTGACAGCACATATATTACCTCACAGATTAAAAATGGGAACGTTTGTCTTAAAAGAGAAGGTTGTAAGATAAAATGTAGTGCATTAAGGAATTGGTATCTTTAGTCTATGCATCTTTATAAAAAATATGCATCACATGGTCAAACATTGTGTACAGTGGTACTGTCTGAAATGCATGCCAGTGAATATGGCTGGAAAGGATTTGTATCTGTCTGATTATTTTACCCATCCTGGTATACCAAATAATCAGTTAGTATGGACCAGGTTATTTTACATAATAAGCAGAATGAAACTCTAATATGTGGCAAGATTCAGTGCTTGTAACCGTCCATGAGTTATGAGTTATGAGTTAAAAGGGTGGAGACATGCGTGAATGGGCGTACCTTTGTTGAAGGTTGTGCATCAGGGTTGGCAACTTGGCATGTAAAAATCTACTGCCAATCATTAGTGGACCGGAGTTCCGCTGTGGCGACCCATAAGAGGCAAAAACAGGAGTGCATCCATGTGGGAGACGGCATTAGTACAAAGTTGGGAAGAACAGCAAATGATTCTAGGAATAACTTTTTATAGTATTACGTGGACTCATTTAAAAAGTTAATAGAGTATCAGTTCTTTGCATGGACCATCAGTGTTAACTATCACAGAAAAGTGCTGAATAGCACTAGCGGTAGCTAACAGCGATACAGAGAAATTAAAATTAGGCAGTAGTGAGGTCTTCACTCATTGTGTCTAATGTTTCTCTAAATTCCATTTTCCACATCAGAGAAACAGCCTATTTTTACTGCAGCTCCTATTAGTAGCATTGAGGTTCGTTTTGAATCCCCAGGAAAAATATCAACCCCTTTGTAAATACCTTTCTGTTCAAATAAACAGAATGAGAAATACATATCATTTATTTTTGTATATTTTCATTTACAATAATTTAACTTCCTTAATCAACATTTACTCTTATTACTTCTTTGCATAAAATAGAGATACCCATCACTAGAACAATTTTATCTGAAATAAAAATATCTTTCTCCTGAATAAAACATTACTGATATTTTCTGGTATAACTGTTCACAGCTGATAACAGTTCTGCATTCAGAAACAAACAGCCCTACCATGGTACTGCACTGCAAATATGCATATTACTGCAGTGAGCGTTCCCCGGGCCATGCTAAATGCTAATGATATAGTCATATGCTAATTAGTCATGTGCTCTCCCCAGAACTGTCTGCAGTAAGACATTTATACAGCCATGCAATTCAGAGACTCTCCCAGTTACATAAAGTAGCATAGCCACTCACAGCCACTCGTGGTAATGAACCCAGCCCAAAATGCCATGCTCATGCATCATAGTAGAGGTCAGTGCTGTGAAGTTTAGTGGTCAGGTAGTATTAGGGTGTGTATGACTGTGTGCATGTCAGGGGCTGCATGAGTGAGTGTATGTCTGAGTGTGTATCTACCTGGGAGGTTGCAGTAGGGGGGTTAGAGACAGAAGTAGGTTAAGTGTCTGTGCATTTGTGTGTTTGGATTGGGGTGGCTTTTATATTTCCACACACCCATAGACTAAAGTGTAAAGCCTGCAATATTGGGTCGGGGAACATTAGACACCAGGGATCACAGATTAGGGGGCCATAAGCCACCAGGGATAACTTAAATGACATGGGACAGGGAACAGCCACTATCATCATGCTTTGATGGCACTTACATATAACATAAGTCCAGGGAGGAATTGCTAGACACCAGGAAGGACTTTCACATCTCATGCCTTAATGGAACTTAAACATAGTGGAGATCAGGGGGAACCACTAGACACCACAAAGATCTCTTGCATCTCGTGTTTTAATGGCACATAAACATAATGAGGATCGCAGGAACCACTAGAAACCAGAAATCACTTCTACATCTCATTCCTTAATGGCACTTCAACATAACAGGGATTGAGCAGATCCACTACACATCAGGAAGATTTCTGAAGAAGTGAGTCAGGGAGAACACTAGACACCATGGATATTCATATAGCATGCCTTAAAGGCACTTATTTAAAAAAATGTGATATGGGAAACCACTAGACACCAGGGATAATATAAATAGTCTGCCTTAAAGGAATTCCAACCCTGTACCCTCCCACCAAGGATAAAAGTCCTCTCCACTATGTCACAAGTGATAATTCAATAAAGGTGTTTAAAAAAGCCCTCTACACCACCATTAGACACCAGAGTATAATGTTAAAAAAATAGGACTTCAAAAGAAAAAAAGTAAACTTCAAAGGGGAGAAAAGGGTTCAAACCTGTACCACAAGAATTCTCAGCATTAACCCATGACTTTAATTGGTACGTTAGTGTTGTAGGATTGTTTTTTTAAATATAATGAGAGTCTTGGGATTTATTCAATACCTACAACAGCTCATGACTTACAGGTGAGAGGGACAGGGAACAATAAGCATACTTCTCAACCTCATAGTGTAAAAAATGAGAACAAAATCAAAATTAATGCTTTGACAAAATCAGGAAAGGATTTCAGTTGTTCCTCCTACAAACTTAGAAAGTCATTACATCAATAACTTTTGCACTACCATGCATTTACTGAAGAATATGAAGTGTGAAACACTAATGTCTGGCATTAATAACTGACTGTAATCATATGTGAAATACAAGGTCAAGAAAGGGAGATATTGGGAGTGTTACAGCAATGCAGGGAAAGGTAATAGGGTATGTGATGGTGGGGATGTGTTTCAATGTTTGCATTCTATGTGGGAGATGAATGGTGGTGCCTGTGCGGAGACGATGTATCGGCCACCACTGTTAACTACTGCAGGAAGTGCTGCTCTGCACCCATGGTAGATAAGAGTGAGTCAGATGCATGCAAATTAGCCAATAATGAGGTATTTCTTCACTGTGGCTAATGTGTCTCTGAATATGCAAGTATTGCAAGTATCATAACATGGATACAGGGCCTTTTTACCACAGCCCTTAAAGACAGAGCCGTGGTTTTTTCTGAATCCCTGGGATAGTGTATAACTTTTTTTTTTTTCAAAGGGCTCAGACTTTATGCCTATTGCACTTTCAGTAACAGTAAGTAAAAGTTGCATTTTCAAATATTAGCTCTAATATTTTTCATTGTCTAAGTGAATTATAGCAAGTTTCTCTGGAATATTCATCCCCAAAGGTTCCAGAATCTGTTTCCAAAAACAAGCACTATTTAGTACAGTACCTAAATTTCCCACAAAATGGAATCTGATGAAAAAGCCTCTTTGTATTTATTTCTAGTTTTCCACATTTATAGCACAGTTTACTTCTTTAAAATGGCAAACCTATAAGCATTACTTACACAGAAGCACCTCTGCCTTCCATAAAAACCTAAGCATACAAAGACATCCTGCTCTGCTTACTGATTTATTCTGGATGTCACACTGATCCACTTCATATACCTCTAAAATCACAGGAAGTTATAAATCTCACAATACTCTTCATTATGTCGGCATTGTGAACATCTGATCTTTTTCCTGCACTACAGTGAAAATTCCCTCCCTTAAGAATACTCCACAGATGGATGCTCAGAAGGAGGTTTGACTTCTGTTTTATCATTAAGGCAAACTCTGGTAAACTGTTCCCATTAAGCACAGTAATTTCAATGGTTTCTTTTTTAATTTCATGCTCTTCATAGAAAACAGATACATCTCCAACAGGTAGAATACTTTCATTTCTTTCATCCTCATGAAATGAACCCCAAGGAAGAATAAGCTCACTAAAGTCCTCCAAAAACAAAAATCCAAACAGTAAATGGGACCCTCCACTCTTATAAAGAGTAGAGAAATGTACCCAGGGTCCTGGACAAAATTCCCTAGTCAATACGAATACCATACCTCTCAACCATACCAAATTCCTTAGTATTTATCGTTTTTGAGGTCAAAATAATGAGGTGCCACGAATTCCCGAATGGCCCCCTTCAATTCTGAATTTTTTTCCTTGATTTTTTTACTTTTTTTTTTTATTTACTAGTTTAATAATGGATGACATCACCATGCATCACAACATTAATGTGCAGGGTCATGCGTGATGACATCAGGTTAATGAAAGAGAGGACTGCCTTTTGCCCTACTCATTTAGCGACTCTCGGAATGTCTCTGTAATTTAGAAGCAGCAGCAGTGAGGGAGCAGAACAGATGCAGCAGAGTGGACTCCAGACTCTGCAAGTAAAGAAAATCTGTGGCTGAACTGTTGTTCTTTCCGGTCCAGTCCTGGTCTTCCTGCCCAAGCAATTTTTTAAATACAATTCTCAGGCTACAGTAAGGGGAGTTTGCTTATTATTGCTGCCAGAGTGTGTGTGAATGAGTGTTCACCATTCCCCTTCTTCTTGATACTGCTTATTTAATTTTACAGCAAGGTACTTACTTAATTTGTGTGTATGTGTGCTGCAAGAGTTGAACTTCTTATTGCCTCTGAACATGTGAGTTATGCTGCAAGGGCTGAACAGAACATTGTGTGTGTCATTCCCTTTCTTATCCATTGCTTATTTAATTTTACAGCAAGGTACTTCTTATTGCTTGTGAATGAGTGAGTTATGCTGCGTGTGCTTATTTACATTGCCGCTGCTTATTTAACACATTGTGTGTGTCATTCCCATTCTTATCCAATACTTAATTAAGTTTACAGCAAGGTGCTTCTTATTGTGCTTGGCTGAACTTCTTACTTACATTGCCATGGTGCTGCTTATTTAACCAGAACAGAAAAAGGAAAATTCAAGTTAAAAAATCAGAATTGAAGGGAGCCACTCGGGAATTCATGGCACCCCATTATTTTGACCTCAAAAACAGTAAACACTGAGGAATTTGGAATGGTCGAGAGGTATGAATGGGAGCCAGGTTAGGTTCCAAAGCAAGTTTAGAAATCATATTCAGAGGCTGGCTGTACAACTTTAACATATAATTAATTTGCCGGATTCCGGCATGTAGCTCGCAAGACATTTCCCTGCGAGCTACATCGCCGAAACCAAACGGCTGCATCAGCACTTTGCCATAGTACAAATTGGCTGAAAAGCATAGCCGCTGCAGCTGTAATCTATGAACGAGCAGCTACAGCCGTACGGGATGTGTAACGCATTCCTTCTTCTCATTCAAGGAATGCATTTATTTAATTATTTATTTATTTTGTTGTCAACAAAATAAATAAATAATTAAATAAATGCATTCCTTGAATGAGAAGAAGGAATGCATTACACATCCCGTACGGCTGTAGCTGCCCGTTCATAGATTACAGCTGCAGCGGCTATGCTTTTCAGCCAATTTTCACTACGGCAACGTGCTGATGGTTTCGGCGATGTAGCTCGCAGAAAAATGTCTTGTGAGCTACACGCCAGAATCCTAATTTGCCCTATACGATCAGTTTCTGTTCCTGAGGACCCTTGTCTTACAGTTCACACCTATTAGGTGGTCCAGTGAATGCTTGTTATTTTATAAATGATTCCTTAAGGAGACATTTCTTGTCAAACTACATGATATTGAGGCCATAGTGGTAGTGCCTAAGTTAGTATACTCTCTTAAAAACCTGACATTACCCAGGAACATTGTTTCTCCAACTCTGATGCTTTAAACCTCCCTAAAACCAAAAGTAAGTTTTTGACCCTGCATATATATCAAATAAATAATTTTGGTGTCTTACAAAAAAAAAAAAAAACTCCCCATAACACACATACACTTACAACAACCTCAGTTTATTTTATTATTGATTTGCAGTCAGGTGCACATGTTTATTAATTTTATCATTCAGCATTTAGCTTGATTTTTATACAGCAATACCAGGTAGATAACTGCACAACATTTGCAGACCGTTTGGTGCTTGGGCCTCCCTGAACCTGTCTGCAGTCTGCTTAGTCTCAAAGAGTTGGCCTTACCATTTCAAAAATGGTGGCTTGAAAATAAAGACAGATGACAGTTGACAGGGAATAAAAGTTATTTGGGATCAGAATTCAGCTTGTGTTATGTACTGATTTGCATTTTGTTCACATCAAAACAAATTTAGTTTCAGTTCACAGTTTCAAATCCTTTTGTGTTTTGGTGAGATGTAGACTGAACGCTGGTATGTATAATTACTGTAATTCTTTGTCCAGGATAGGCCCATTATTTTCCTTTCCAGCTTCACTTGTTATGTAGGCCACCCTTTACTGTTTAAGACTGCACATCTCATGTTCATACTGGAAAGAATTATTCTTGAGTTTTTGAACATATGCATGGAATTTCAAGGGCAGAGAAGTTTTAATGCTAAGTCTATTTTCATTGTGAGACTGTATTGCTTTGTTTAGCAGATGTCTATTAGTGCTTGTGCTATAAAATGTAAAATAAAAGTTTTAACTCATTCCCTCCAGTATAGCTGTTTTGAATATGTACATTTAACTCCCAGTGGGTGCGGCTTCAGCCTTTAAAAATTAAGTTATCACCTAACAGTTCTAACAAATACTAATTAACAGAGGTCAAATATCAATACAATTGCATTTGCCATCATGTATACTTCAAGATAAAGTATTCTGATACCTTGTAGGTAGCATAGCTTTGGAATTATTAATGCAAATATGAACAGGCGATATTTGATGCCTAGAGGTACGGTAGGAGGTAACTGCAGAAACACCTGGAGACATCACTCTGCTGTAATGAGTTAAATGAAAACTTCCAAATAATCATTATAGAAGTAAAGCAGTATGCACATTACAGTGTTTATGGTAGATGGGGCGAAACAGCCAAGTAATGGAACATTGGAATGGTTGCAGGAGACTCTGGGGCCATATTTTGGTTGTCTGTTCTTCGGTTTGCATTTGAAAGTTGGAATCCCACAATTCCATTGGAGTGGGTGGGGTTACATAATCATGTATGCAAAGTTTATGTTAATCAGCATACAGATTTGTACCCATTTTTCATGGGCCTTTGTCCAGATTTTTGATGTCTCCAGGTTGAGAAGTATGATGAATGCCACCTCAGGTCTCCCTGAAAATACAACACACGCCTAGGGGGACAAACCCAGTCACTTTAAGCAAATAAATATATGAAAACTAAAAGAAAAAATGCTAACTATAAACAAAGGCATTTGCCTTTTCTGAATACCCAAAAGAAGAAATCTAAAAAGAGAGATGAGTTATTTCAAATGAGTGGTTATTTTGCCATTACTGTTTGATCCAGATGAAAATATTTTGTAATAAAGTATTGCTCAAAAATGTTGCTGCTCAATCATATCAACACCCAGGTGTTTTCCTCTTAAAATAATCACGCATGTTTGTTTTCTATTTCCATACATGAATGCACTATTTTGCATTTGCTGAAAATTCATTCATCAGATGTAGTTATACATTTCTGCAATGAAAGTACCACTAAACAGAGTCCAAATGTTCAGTATTAATAAAAAGTAAACTTGAAGAAGCAATGCATATGTAGATTACTTGAAAGGGAAGAGTAAAATAACTGTAGATTAACTTTAGAATCTATTTAACATGATCAATGGAGCAGAAGATCGATCTTCTAAATGTTGAGCCATAAGTATCAAACAGCAGAACCTCGAATGCAGCTAAGCAAAGGGGCCGTGGGTTAGTGGTACTTCATGTTGTGTAGTGTGTGCAAGGTCCAGGGTTCGAGACTTACAGAGGTGTTTTATTGGTTGGGAGGGTGGCTTAATGGCTAAGGTGTTTGCCTTACAAACCCAAGGTGCAGGGTTTGAGTCTCACAAGGGATAATTGGCTAGGCTTAAAATGGCATGCAAGGGCAGTTAGCTTAGTAATAAACTATGAACCTATGAACCTATGAACTCTGTTACCTGAGATCACATTACAGTGGGGATTATTGAATTTGCTCTTTCTCCACTGTAGTGTGATCTTGGAGTTGGTATACATAATTAGCAAGGGATGTGGGAGATATTTGCCTTCTACAAAAAGACGTCTTCTTTTAGATTTTTCATTCAACATTTTGCATTTTAATATTTACTGCTCAACATCTAGCCATTCAGTCTTCTACTCCGACAATCATGTAGAATAGACCCTTGCAATAACAGTACCTGCAGCAGAATGGCTGGGCCAAAGGACCCTGATTACTTTTTGTTGAGTGACTTCAAATTATATTTAAAGTTAGTATAACTTCATTTTGGGTAACAAAAGAAAATAGCATTTTGGACAATGTATAACATATTCTACTTTACAAAAAATAAATATGTTGTCTGAACAGGCCAAGCACAGCACAATAATTTTGTCAAATAAAAACAAAATTAATCTACAGTATTGATTTGCATTCAGTTATCTCCATCTAAGGTACAGTAAATTTATACATTGATGGTAAAAGCCTCTCAGACAGTAGGCAACTTTATTTTTAAAGAGAATTATGTACAATGTTAATGTTCCTATACACCAACACCAACATCTTTTAATTAAATGAAATTAAGTTTTACATTTAAAATTACACAAACTTATTTGTACCAATTATGTCTTCTTACACACAAGCATTTTCTGGAAGTTATTTTGATCCACCATATTAGCTTCTGCAATTAACATGTGACCATTCAGCAAAGGTAACCACTGACTAATACTAAAAATTGTATTGTATTGTATTGTATTCACCACAGAACAATTTGCTAAATGTTCAGTTCTTCATCAACCAGATGACGTTTTATGTGTTTTTAAATCACTTTGTAGTTTGTTATATCAGTTAGGGGAGGTGTGAGGCCATAACCCCTATGTCCATTCTACTGAAACAAGCCACAACCCCTCCCCTATTCCTCTGAAATTATTACAAGTTGGATAAACAGTTTTTCCATATATTAATGAACTGTGGTTTCAGTAAAAAAATTCTATTCTGTACAACCCATATCCACAAAACATCTCCTTTGTCTGTCACACACTGCGTCTATTTATTACATTTGAATCCCTTAATCTGCCTTCCTTCAGACTTCATCATTTTGCTCCTTTCCTGCTTTATATAGTATGCCCCCCAGATACTATTAATGGTTAAACAGATCCCTACTTTTTGCACAATGAATGACTGCTGGCATTGCCAAAATTTACAGTCAGCATCAACACCCGCATCATTATCTGCTGAAGGGATACAGTACTTAATCCTAATGTTCTTAATAATATTCAGTGTGAAGCCATTTTTTTTCTGCAGGCATAGACCCTATAAATTTCTGGTTTGGTTAAAAAATAGAAGCTATCTAAGGTAAACAGAGACCTTCAGTGCCAACAAGAAATTGTTAAAATTCTATAACAAACAAAGCTTTTAAATTATATTACCACATTCCTTGTTAAAAAAAGAATGAGAATTTATGTGCTATATAGTATAGAAACTGAAGCTACGTATTACACAGTCAGACTGTACTACATTGATATATGTTTATGTAGGCTTGAGGCTGAGCTACTAACCAGCCTCAGTTTTACCATGTGACCAATATGCATCCATTAAATGTTAGCTAAAATGGCATGTTACCTGTCCGAAGTAGTTCAGATACAACCTCTCCATTAACGGCCAATGGTGCGTAATCCTGGAAAATGTTGTACAGCTTCTGAGAAACACTCAGCCAGTTAGTTTTTGCCTGCTGTCTCCGTGCTGGATCCCTGCTGTAAATATCTCTGTACAGAGAGCTGTTTTAGACAGAATACAGTAAGGTTTGAATCATGTTGCATTACATAACTAAAGTGCAGACTTATGGCAGCAGCGACAATACCTTGAACAGAAGCTGTTGATAAAACCTCCTCATTATACTTTCTCATCTAAAAAGGCCTGCACAACTCCAGGGACAACTAAGAAAATGCAATATTCAGAGAGACTGCATTCTGTACTTTGTGATACATTTTACATTTATTACTACATATACAAACAAGAAAACAGGCTGAATGGTTTCAACTTTTAATTAAATGCCCATCTGATTTTATAACTAAGAGCCCACTGTTACATTGCTTGAATTAGATTAATGCATATGTGAATTTTTCCAAACAGTCTGGAATTTTAAGGATTGCAATTGTGTCAGGCTAGGTACCACGTTTGCTGAAGGTGGCTTGCTCAAAACAAATATCAGGCCATATCATGAAAACAACATTTGAAAAAGAAGCTAGCACTGGTCAGCTGGCTAAACAATTATACTATTAAGTGATTATCCTGTAGTACAACAGAAGATCAAGGGTATGCTGGCCTAGGTAGTAATGGTTTAATTCTAGTTTTAATTAATGTTAGATGGCAAAATTATTTAATATGAACTTTTGGTTCACCACATCTGAAATCACTACCAGCATTTGATCTGGCTGCTATTTGACCCTTAATCTACATAAAGAAAATCAAAACTCCATAGTGATGATTACCAGAGAAATCAAACTCTGTAAATTAAAATGATCCTAACTCAGTGCTTAACTTTGATTAAACTACATACTATAATTTTTAAATTTATAAAGACAGATGTGGTGTAAAAATTAATCAGAATCCTTACTCTATTTCTATTTAATCATTGTCAATATTTTAAGATGAGCTTATTTTTATGTGTTGGTTATGTCAGAACATCTCTGTCTTCCATAGAAAACAAATACCAGATGGACGGGAACCATGCAGTTAGAATTACTTTTATGTTATCATTTTATGGTGTTATAGCTCATGTCTACCTGCTACGAAGGGAACCCAAAACATGGACAATGAAATAGTTTCTCCAAAAGTCAAAGTATATTTATTACAAATGGGTAATCAAACTGAAATGATTAAAGAACATGCTTCTGTACACTGCAGGCAGGTTTGCTAACAGTATGTTTGCATAATGAGAGACAGAAAGCAGAAATTATTTCAGACATGTTGTCAGCACATTATTACATTTTGGGATACTAATTGCTGTAGGTGGCATACATAGTGTAAAACATGGACTGAGATTTGACTGGAGACTTCTCCAGCAAATTACACAGGGGTTTATGCCTAATTCTGTTAGTTTGTTTACAATACCTGAGAGGGCTTATTTTATCAAATCCATCAGCTAGATCAGGGTAGGCAGTAAACACAATTCTGCCTTCATCCATTGGCTTTGTGACCTTCCACCAGGTTGAGCAGGTATGATCTGTCTTTGATGAAACCAAACTGGGTTCCGTCCAGTGTATGAATATGTGTTAATCATTTTCATGATAATTCTTTTCATGGCTTTGCTTATGAGACTAGTCAGACTAGTAGGTCCATAGTTCCTCGTATACACTGATAGTCCAACCTTCTGCAGATGGATGACTGTTGCAGTGTTCCATTCATGTGGCAAAAAGCCTATGCAGAGGCCATGGCTGAATAGTTAGTATTGCCAGTAGCCGTGATAGGTCATACTTCAGGCTATTTAGAAGGCATCCTGGGATATTATCAGGGCCCACTGAAGCTGTATTCTTAGCCTTACAGAGCACATCTAAGACCTGCTCCCTACTGACAGTTGGAGAGGTTATATTACATGGTATTTCCTGGGGGGGGGGGGGTGAGAGGCTGGTAAAGTTGAAGATGAATTTGTTAGCCAGAAGATTTGTTATATCTCCCAGTTCTTTGAACATGGCTCCATTTACCACACTGTTGTGTGCTTCCTTTGAGGTTTCAGACATAGCTAAAGAAGGCCTTATAGCTGTCTTTGGGCTGGGACACTATCTTTAACCAAACTGTGCTTTGTTGGACTTAATTATACTCTTAATTGCCTTTTCAGTTTGATGACAGAGTTTTTATCTTTTTTGATGTTACACTTCCTAATTTTAGCTATGACTTTTTTTTCTTTTCTGATACAAGCTGTTTAATTTTTGGATTCCACCAGGGTGGTTTATGTTTTAGTTCGTTTTGGGCTTACATCTGGTAGGCACAGCAGTCTCTAAGCAATTATTGATGTGGCTGTACAGAGCTTCTGTAAATAATTCCCCATAGGCTGATGTGTACTCTGGGTTTGGAAGGGCTTGAAATTTTGACTAATTATTGCTTAATAAAACGTAGTTTGCCTTGGTGTAGTTTCTGTTACAGGGTTTGCTAGGGTTACAGAATTGCTTCTTATTTCAAAGGAAACTGCTCTGTGGTCTGACCTTTCCAGACAGGACATGACACTGAGGACAGGTGTTTGCACCTCTAATAGGCATATGCACTAAATGGTCCAGGGTGTTTGTGTTTACAAAGTCTAGGACTCTCTGCGCCTGTCAATTTGGGGTCAGGTAGGATTCACAGCTTATTCAGATATAATTAAGTATTCCATGAGTAAGGTATTTGGTTTAAGTATGAGCTATGGGTATCATGGGACATAGAAGGTGGCCTACATCTTGCTACATATGGTATGGGACTTGATCTGTGGTAATCTGGACATGAAGGAGCTCCAGTTCGTCATCCTGTTTAACCAATTTCTCTTTAATTTCCAAGAACAATCTCAAAAATGAAAACTTCGAAAACCAAAAAGCACAGCACAGTGGGGCCGGAACCTCGGAGGTAATCCACCAACACAAACGAATCTTCAAAGCTTTTATTACTGTTATTAAAAACCATAAAATAAAATGCAAATACGTAAGCGCTTTCGTTTAGCCTCTGCCAAACTTTTTCAAACAGTTGTCGATTCATATTCTGTCCAATATATAAACGTGACGTGTTAATTAATCAATTTAAGTTACGTTTTCTTTTAAAGCAATTAATTAAGCTAATAATTTAAACAGTAAAATTAAGTAGAGTATGAGGTACAAAATATGACAAAACGTGCCTTCCCCTTTGTATTGCAAAACAATGTTGATTACACTATTATTAATTGTGCTGACAGTTTATCAAGTTTTCCATTCAATGTTATTCGATATTGATTATACACTTTTAAATAACAGAGTGTATATTGCATACACGTTAATTAGTATGATGCATACATTAATTAAACACTGATATCTGCAGACTGAGAATCTCCGAAACAGGAGAAATAAAGGAGAAGTTAACTTCCACGACAGGAATGGCTTGTGCTGTTAACAAATTATCTATTGTACATATAAAATTATTCAAGATTCCTATGCCTATGTTTTTATATTTAAAAATACATAGATGACTATATGAATACAGATGCATGATAAAATTTATTGACCAAAATCTGTGATAATGGGACCTAGTAAAGATAGTTAAAATTATTTATATGTATATATTAATAAAATTTTATAATGTATATATAAATGGATAAAATAAAATAGAATAAAACCATCTTCGTTTTTTATGTTATTTAAGATTTGACATAAATATATAAATATAACCAATTGAATATATAAGTAATGTAATAAATGAATTTATTATGTATTAAAATATCTTGTTATGATCTATATGATAAATGTATATAAATATATAAATAAGTGTGAAAAAACTGAATGAATAAATTAATTGTTTATTAAAATTTTATGATATTTTTTATATATATATATGTGTAATTTTTATTGTGTTAAGGATTTTAATTTTAAAATGCTACTGATCGAAATACAATTATTCATTCCCGGCCAGTTGTTAGAATTTAATCTTAATTGCCATTCCAATTCTGTATTTTCTAACACAGGCTGCCATGTTCCACCCTCACATTTGGTGTTATTACATCCAATACCACAAATTTGAAAAAGTGCTCAGGATACATTTTTATGTGTTTTGCCAGGGCGTTGAATTTACATCCATCCCTGATGGCTCTGACATGTTCACCTATTCTCTCCTTAAATTTCCTCTCAGTCTTTCCCACGTAAAACATTGGACAACATGTACAAAGGCCACAATACACCACTATCACAGATTTTGGTCAATAAATTTTATCATGCATCTGTATTCATACAGTCATCTATGTATTTTTAAATATAAAAACATAGGCATAGGAATGTTAAATAATTTTATATGTATAATAGATAATTTGTTAACAGCACAAGCCATTCCTGTCGTGGAAGTTAACTTCTCCTTCATTTCTCCTGTTTCGGAGATTCTCAGTCTGCAGATATCAGTGTTGAATTAATGTATGCATCATACTAATTAACGCGTATGCCATATACACTCTGTTATTTAAAAGTGTATAATTAATATCGAATAACATTGAATGGAAAACTTGATAAACTGTCAGCACAATTAATATAGTGTAATCAACATTGTTTTGCAATATAAAGGGGAAGGCACGTTTTGTCATATTTTGTACCTCATACTCTACTTAATTTACTGTTTAAATTATTAGCTTAATTAATTGTTTTAAAAGAAAATGTAACTTAAATTGATTAATTAACATGTCACGTTTATATATTGGACAGAATACGAATCGACAACTGTTTGAAAAAGTTTGGCAGAGGCTAAACGAAAGCGCTTACGTATTTGCATTTTATTTTATGGTTTTTAATAACAGTAATAAAAGCTTTGAAGATTCGTTTGTGTTGGTGGATTACCTCCGAGGTTCCGGCCCCACTGTGCTGTGCTTTTTGGTTCTCTTTAATTTCGCAAGTCTTTTGGGTTTCTAATGCCATGACGGGAATGGACCCCTAGAGGTATGCTTGATATTGATGTAGATCAAAACACCTGCACCTTTAGTCCCTGTCTGTGAAGTTACAGGTCTAAAAGTGTGGAAGAAACTGAAGTCCTGCACTGCTGGGGTACTCTATGTGGCTTTAAACCATGCCTCAGTAACTGCGCAGATGTCTACATTCTTCAGGGTGAGGAGAGCTTGGAGGGAGTGCTGCTTCTTGTTTAGACTCCAGCCATTGTGCAGGAACATCTTTAGATTTCCTTGGGTGGATTTTGCTATGTCAGAAGGTTTGTCACTTTGGCACTGCCTAAAAAAAGGCTCTGTGGGACAGAACAATGCTTTAGCTACTATTCAAAAACCTAGAGGGGACAGGTGCAGACCATCTTTGGCAAAGCAACATTGTCTGTTAACCATGTCCTCCTATGTGACAAATATTAACCTAGAATGACACCAAAAACTAAGACAATTATTAAAGTCAGTCATCTTCTGTTCACATTGTGCTATCACCCTTGGTGAAGGCAGAATGCTGTTCAATAGAGTTCACAGTCCAAGAGCATCATGGTGTCTCTCTTCATATAGTCTAGGGATGTCTGGTTATGGTCATTTACACCTACACGGACTATGACTGAATCATACTGGTACTTGTGCAATGTAGTTGAGTGCATGCCTAACTTTGCGGATACTGTTCCCTGATAGGCAACTGAGCATTATTTCTCTTTGTTCAGTATGGTGAGTGGGGCATCAGAATGTTGTACAATGGAGTCCCTTATGACAAGAGTCTGAATAGTGTATTGGCTTGATAGTTAAGGCTCCACTGAGTGTGAATCTATGTGCAGTGTAAGATGTTGTTTTTGTTGAGTACTGTCAGGTTTGCTGAGGAAAATTTTTGCAGGTGGAATGTCTGAAAGACCACTGGGGTTTGGGAAGACTGCATTTAAGTGCCTCAGCATATGTATGTCTATGTGTGGAGTGCGAGTGCATGCTACATGTGCTGTGTGTAGCATGTGTGTTTCTGACGACCATATTATTATTATTATTATTAGTGTTTGTACGCAAGAGTTTTACCTCCAGAGACATTGTGTATATGTATCTCTCACATACTGTATTTTTCTTCTTTGAGGATTAAATAGTTGTCAGTGAACATTAGACAGATGATACATTGTAGTGCAACAGGAACCAACCAAGGAAAGACCAAAATATTTTAATCCAAATGTTAAGCACTTTCGTCCTCAAACACACAGGACTTCCTCACAGCAAATGGTAAATGTTCCCCAAGTGCGTGTATTGTCCTTCAAACAAGATATTAAACTGAGGCCACATCTTCCTGAGTTGGTAGTAGCTTAGTGAGATGTAAAAGATCCCATGGGACCTATAAAACAGAGTAGGGGCCCTTTATTCATACAAAAAAGACATTATTCACAAACTTTTTACATTTATTTTTTATTTACTTATTTTGACATTTGTTAACTGGGTATGTCCAACTGAGCCTGAGCCCATTTTCAGCAGAGGCCCTGGGAGAAAAGCTCTATACAGAAAAATTATAAAAACATTTAGCACAGAAAGCTTCGGATGCAAACCAGACATTAAATATAAAACAAAATATACATTCCAATAACATCTCTCATTCAGTACAAAACAGTTCACTCCACTAGCAATGAATTACATGATTACAACAGATATATGAAAATAAGTAAAGATACCCAGAGAATCTCAAATCATATATGCACTTAACAGAAAAATAAAGCAAGTGGGCAAGCCCTAGAGTAAAGAAATATGGAGCACAAACACAATTTAGTAAAGAGTTGTCAAGGGTGTTACAGAGGTTGAAGAGACAGGACATTAAATTAGCGGACTATTGTTTTTGTATACTATTGGAGGTTTAAAACTAAGGACTACATGAAGTGGAAGACTTAGTGGAATGTTGCAGCTCCTTATTAGTTTGCATCATGTGTAGGGCAAAGGGGAGAAAGGGATAGGTTAGTCTAATGAGGAATGAGTGGGAAGAAAGTAAGGTTGAGGTTAATTAGGAGGCTGGAAATGGAGTAGAACGAGAGGGAGAACAGAAGGTAAGTTATGAGGGGAACAGAGGAAAGAGAGGGATGGTAGGAAGGGAAGTTAGTGTGAGCTTGGGTTTTGGCAGGAGCAGATCCATGAGTTCAGTAGAGATTCTTTTGAAGCTTTTTTGAAGCTGAGGGTATCGGATATAGTTCGGACAGACACAGGACATTTGTTCCAAGCTAAGGCAACCAAGTAGTTGTAAAGATGTTGGCCAAGTTTTCTTTTGGGCTTGCATATTTCCAAGAGAAGCTGGTCCACACTGCAGAGAGAGCAATTCACAGTACAGAAGGAGATGAGGGATGACATGGTGGGGCAGGAGGTAGGTTTGTTGGTAATGGAGTGAGTAAGGAGTAGTTGAGCTAGTAGGAAGTGGTGCGACAGTTCAAGCCAGTTTAGGGATTTGAGAGAGAGGCAGTGGTGTGAGATGTAGGGCTGATTTGCACCAAATCTGGCAACTTTGTTATAGAAGAGTTCAAGTTTAGACTTTAGAGAGGGTTGTAAGTTGGTTAAGATGGGAAAGACATACAATAGACTGGGAAAAAAGATAAGCATGGGCAAGGGAAAGCCAAGAATCTCTGGTAAGGAATTTTTTGTTTCTTAAAAGAGGCCAAGTTTATGGTTGGTCTTTTTTATGCAACTTTGGATGTGCAGATCAAATTTTAGTTGATCATCAATGATAGCGCCCAGTAGCTTGGTGTGTACTTCTATGTTAATTGCAGTGTTGTCAAGGGATGTGATAGTAAATGAAGATTTAAGATGAGAAAGAGATTTTGGGAAGAACAAGAGAAGTTTAGTTTTGTGGGATTAAGTACAAGTTGATTGTCAGTTAGTCATCTTTCGACGGAGTTGAAGGAGTTTTGGGTTAAAGTGTGGAGGTTTGAAAGATTATCATAGGTGCAAATGATAGTGGAATCATCTGCATACTGTATGAGAAAAGACTGAGGGTAGGAAGTATGAAGACAGTTTGTGAAGATGTTAAACAGTACAGGTCCAAGAATGGATCCTTGAGGTACACCAATATTAACAGGGAGGAAGGGGCGAAGGAAGAGAGCCATTTGACAAATCGTTGTCTGTTGGTAAGGTAGCTAGAGAACCATCTAAGAGTATAATTAGACAGACCAAGATGAGACATTTAATGATGAGCTTGGGATGAGATACTTTGTCAAAGGTTTTGGAGAGGTCTAAAAGTAGACTAGATACAAATTTATTGTGGTCTCTGGCTTGAGAGATAGTGTGGGTGAAGGAGATTAGAGCAGTGAATGTGCTTATGACTAGAGTGGAAGCCATGTTGGGTAGGTGTGAGTAGATTTTCTTGTAGGAAATACTCAAGGAGCTGTTTTTGTATGCTTTTTTCCAGTATCTTAGAGAGAGGGGACAGAATGACTATGTGCCTACAGTTAGAAAGGTCAGTGGAGTGGCATCTTTTGTGCATTGGTATGGTGTAGAATTGTTTCCAGACAGAGAAGGCTGTAGATTCTTGGATAGATCAGTTGATAAGGATGGATACAGGATAGGCTAATGAGCTAGCAGACAGCTTCAGGAAGGCTGGTGGTAAATTGTCTACCAAGGCAGAGTGCGGCTTTAGTTTGTTTAGTACAGATTTTATGTGGACAGTGAGGACATGTTTGAGTGAAAAAGTAGTTTTATGGCCTAAGGGAGATGGAGGAATTGTGAGCTCAGTAGTGTAGCTATTATTTGTTAGTTAGCTGATGGAGTCAATGAAATATGAGTTGAGAATGGAGGCAGTTTCAGGGGGAGACTTGTTGGGGCAAGGGTTAGGTGTACTGGGGCTACCTGGGTAGAGAATCCTGTTAATAGTGTCCCCGATTTTTGTAGGATTATTATTATTAGGGTTTGTTTGGACTGCGGAGGTGGTGCTGCGGTAGCATTGCTGCCTCACTGTAAGACGTCTTGTTCGATTCTCAGCTAAAGCATCTTCTGTATGGAGACATGAGTGAATGGGCGTACCTTCGCTGAAGGTTGTGCATCAGGGCCGGCAACTCGGCACGTAAAAAATCTACTGCTAATCATTAGCGGACCGGAGTCCCGCTGTGGTGACCCCTAAGAGAGAAAAGCCGAAAGACACAACAACAACAGCATTAGGGTTTGTTTAAGGCTTTAGTTGGAAGATTTTTTTTATCATTATTGACATGTTTTCAGTGAGGTTTTGGAGATCTTTATATGTTTAGAACTGAATGGGAGATTTAGAATTTAAACAGGTTTTCCAAGCATTATCCGTCTTGTGCATGACAGGTAGTGTAGACTGAGAAAGCCAAGGTGCAAAGAAGGATTTCACTCTGATTTTCCTAAGGGGAGCAAGAGAATTGAGAATGTCAAGAAAAATGCTGTTAAATTTATGTACAGCATCCTCAAGGGGTATGTTTAAGAGGAAGGCCTGGTTTATGGAAAAGAATCTATTGTTGAACTTGGGGTTGAAATTAGTGAGACTATGGCACTGTTTGTATTTATGTATTCTAATTTGTTGAGGGGAGTTTGAATGCAAATGTGAGGTGGTCACTTAAAGAATCAAGCAAAGTTTTAGGGTTGTGGTACAAGTTTGGATTGGATACTAGGATTCAATCTAGGATAGAGCTGAAGTTGGACAGCAGCTGTAGCAGCTAGGGTTTGAAATAAGTTGTGTGATGCTGTGGAGATTAGTATTCATGTTAGGGAGGTCAGAGGTCAAGGTTTGCCAATCAGTGTTGACATCACTCAGGATTATTGTTTCATATTCATTTATTTATTTTACATTTGTTGACCGGGAGTGTCCAGCTGAGCTATTTCCCTTTTTCAGCGGAGGCCCAGGGAGAAAAGCTCCAAAGACATACAATGCAATAAAAATCGCAATACTGACACATTTCAATAAAAATAGCATTAGAGAATTTTGGTAGTTAAAAATACGTACGCTACGTACATGTATATTGTTGACAGATAAAATAGTACTATAAACAAAAAGGAGAACATTAAAAGAGTAGAATAAGTTGTATGTTGTTGTTTAAAAAGAGAGTTGAGTAAATATAAGGTTTTGTAAGCAGAGCAACAGAAACTTAAAAGGTTACATAGGAATTTCAGGGAGCAGAGTATAGAAGCTTTGGAGGTTGCATAGGAAATATAGGATGAAGTAGTTAATGGTAAGTTTTAGTAAGTTAGTTTGACTGTACTATAAAAGGTAGGTAATAATCAGGGAAGGTGAGTACAATGGCATGACCAGTGTTTTTTAAAGTGGTCTTTGGTTGCTAGCTTAAATTGTTTGGGGTGAGTCAAGGACCTTATTTCTAGTGGGAGTTTGTTCCATGCAATAGAGGGATGGTAGCTATATACGTTGCACCCTGTGTTGGATTTGGGTTCATGGATTTTTAGTAGGTCTTGGGTTGAGCTTCGGAGAAGTCTGGTAGGGGAGTAGTGAGAGATGAGTGAAGATAGGCTTGGGCAGAAATCAGGCTGATGTAGGATGGAATGTATGATTTGAAGTTGAGATTGTAGGAACAGGTGAGGTAGTTCGAGCCAGTTCAGGTATTTTAAGGAGAGACAGTGGTGAGATTTATATGTTTGTTGAAATGCAAATCTAGCTATTTTGTGGTAGGTCGATTCTAATTTAGTAAGTAGGGAGGAGTTCAGATTTGTGAGTATTTGGTAGGCATGGGTAAGAGAAATCCTAGCTTCAGTAGTTAGGAATTTGTTGTTCCTGTACAGTAGTCCTAGCTTTTGGTGGGGTTTTTTGATACGATTGTTAGTGTGAAGATCGAATTTTAGTTAGTTGTCAATGGTAATGCCAGGGATTTTTGTGCTAGTTTCGACTTCTATAGGAGTATTGTTTAGGGGCCTAATGGAGAAGGAAAGTTTAATGTGGTTTGCCGATTGAGGTAGAAAGAGTAGTCATTTTGTTTTCTTAGGGTTGACAATGAGCTGATTATTAGTGAGCCGTGTCTCTAGTGAGTTGAAAGATGTCTGGGTATTTGTTAGGAGTTCTAAGGGGGAATTAACAATAGTTATGACTGCAGAGTCATCTGTGTATTGGACAATGTTACAATGAGGCCAAGAGGAGTGGAGTGAGTTGGGGAAGATATTAAAGAGTAGAGGTTCAAGAATGGAACCTTGAGGAACACCATTTCTTACTGAGAGAGGGGTAGATAGTGCTGAGTCCCATCATACTGACTGCAGCCTATCAGAGAGATAACTAGAGAACCATGCAACTGTATCAGGGGAGAAGTTTAGGTCTACATGTTTACTACGTAAGCAGAGTGTGTGAGACAGTGTCAAAAGCCTTAGAAAGGTCAAGGAATAGACAGGATATCAGTTTGTGATCATCTTTAGCCAGGGCTAAGGTGTTGAGAAATGATAGTAGAGCTGTGGCTGCACTATGCTTGAGACAGAAACCATGCTGTGTTGGAGTGAGAGAGTGAGAAGTTTTTCTTGTAAGAGATAATGCATAACTTGTTTGTGTATACATTTCTCGGGTTTATATCGGAACATGGAAGGCTGATAAGTCTGAAGCTCACAACCTCAAACTTCAAACCTTGAAAGCTAACAACATCGAACTGCAGAACGGAGATTGTCATAGAGTGCGGGAAGGGAAGATTTCTCTTTAGTGCACTATAGTGCGATCTCGGAGTGGGTATATTTAAGTAGCGGGGGTGTGGGTGCGCAGGGGGGCTTTCCCCCTGCATAAAGCATTTTTTGGGGGGGATAGTTAGTATTTTTTTTTGTACATTCGATGTTGTCAGCTTTTGAGGTTTGCAGTTCGAAGTTGTAAGCTTCGGACTTGTAAGCTTTCGATCATCTGATATAGACCCCATTACTCAAGGATTTTGGAGAGAGGGGAGAAGATAGCAATAGGTCTGAAATTAGAGATTTCTGTGGAGTTACTTCCTTTATGAATAGGAAGAGTGTAAAACTGTTTCCAGATAGAAGGAACTTTAGACTCATAGATGGAGTAATTGATTAGTATAGATACTGGCAAAGCAAGGGAGCGTGCAGCAATCCAGAGAAAGTAAGAAGGCATATTGTCTGCTGATACAGAGCATGGTTTGAGCTTTGAGAGTAGAGTTCTGATATAGTCAGTGGAGACAGGTTTGAGAGAGAAGGAGTTTACTGAGATAGTGGTTGAGGGGTGTATAGGGAGGTTTGAAGTGTTGTTTGAGAGGTTGGGGTTAAATAGTTTGGAAATGGATTAGATAAAGTAGGTGTTGAAGGTATTGGCAGTTTCTTCAGGTGACTTGTCAGGACATGGGTTTGGTGAAGTTGGGTTACCTGGATGTAGTATTTGGTTTATAGCATTCCAGAATTTTTTTGGATCAGATTTTAATATTTTGGGGGGATTATAATAAAAGTCTTTTTTGTCTTTGTTGATAAGTTTTTTGTCTGATTTCTAAGTTCTTTATACTTTAGGAGGTCAGCTGGAAGTTTGATTTGTACCCTTGTTTTCCATGCCCTATCTGGATTTCATAAGGGTATGGGTGGTTTTAGTTAGCCAGGGTGAAATTTTGCCTTTAATCAAACTTTTCTCAGTGGGGCTAGAGAATTTAAAATATTTAGGAAAGTTGAGTTGAAGGCATTTACTGCTTCATTGAGTGGGAGCTGAGTAAAGAAATTCCAGTTAATTCTAGAGAGGAGGGTTTTAAAAGTGTCTAGGATAAAGGTTGAAAGTTTGCGGCAGGTGATAAGCCCGTGTGGTTTGGGGAGGTGGGTGATGTATCGTAGCACTTTTAAAGGTGCGTGGTCACTTAGGGCATGAGGTAGAGTTTCAGGGTTATGGTATTTGCTGGGGTTAGAAACATGTATCCAATCTATTAAGGAGCTTGATGAATGTGAGTTATTGGTATGGGTAGGTTTGGAGATTAGTTGTATAAATCCATGGAGGTTTATGTGTTGTGGAGGGTTTGGATTATTAAGTTTATGCCAATTAATGTTTACGTCCCCAAGAAGGATAGTTTCATTAGGGAAATTTAGGGAGAGATATGACAGTATACTTTCCATTAGGGGATGTTGTCCTCTGGTGGAATGCATATGACTACTACTGTGATGGTAGTAAAATCATTGGGTTTGAGGTTTACTATTAGTATTTCAGAAGGTGTAAAAGAGGGAATTGGTTCTTTAGGAAGGGAGACAGTGAGGTAGTTAGAGTAAACTAAAGCAACACCTCCACCTTTTTTCTTTAAGCGATCTTGGCATATTATATAGTAACCTGGAGGAGGAATGGCTTTATCTTGGTTTTGAGATTTAAGATGACATGTTTAAAAAACAAAAAAACTTGTAAACTAGATCCAAATAAGTCAGAGGATCTACAGTATTACAATACATATTATTAATATTAATATGGCCAGTGGTCACCCTCCCAAAAATACATAACAAAGAAAGAAGGCTCAGACCCTGGATAAGCCTATCTGTGTATTTGTCTTAACTTAAAACACTATGAGCTGGTGTAAGTGCTCTTTAATTCAAAAGGAAAAGAACATTAGCGTTTCTGCTAGTGCAGTGTCATGAAATTACATTTTTGTTTATATTTTACTTGCTTACTGGCTAACTAACCGGTTAAAATATGTAAGAGGTTGAGGGGTATGCGCAAACCTCTTAACTAATGCCAGGGAATTGTTCACTCGCTGTCACTCTTCACTCTCTCTCATGCACACACACACAGTCTCTTCTGCTTTCAAATATGCATTTACTCGCACAGGATCACTCTTAGTCTCTCTCAGTTTCTGACACACACAGTCTCTTCTGCATTCATACACGCATTCACTCACAAAAGATCACTCTCACTTTCACTGGGATCACTCGCTCTCACTCTTCACTCTCTCTCTCTCTCACAAACACACAGTCTCTTCTGCTTTCATACACGCATTCACTCACACAAGATCACTCACTCTCTCTCTGTCTCTGACACACACAGTCTCTTCTGCTTTCATACACATATTTACTCACACAAGATTGCTTTCACTTTCTCTCAGTCTCTCACACACACAGTCTGTTCTGCTTTCATACACAGATTCACACACACACACACACACACACACACACACACACACACACACACACACACACACACACACACACACACACAAACACAGAATAACATACATACACACATGCACACTGTCACAATGGGTATGCCTCCTGATGCCCCAGCTTGCAGCAATGCTGCCCTTACATCATCGCATTAAACAAGGTACTCTCTCAACTGTACCACTTTGGCACCTTGAGAACCACCTTGCCACCACATTGCAAAATGTCCAGATTTTTGCCCCATATTTTTAAACTGTTTCTCATAAAATTGTGGTTTTCTAGCAAATCACTGGTAAATCATGGAGACTGCAGACAGAAAATAATGGCTGACATTTGAGTTTCAGACTTCATATCCTGTAGAAAATTTTTGCTAATGCAAAATCTGTTGTAAGGGGTTGAGAGGTATGCCAGTACTTCTTGCAGCAGAACATATTTTATAATCTCAATGCAGAATCACTGGCTTGCACTGGCAGTTTCTATGCACACTCTTCTGCAAAGTCCCTTGGTCCAAAGTCTGGTCAAAAGTTAGAGTTGTTAGAGTTGGTACACTTTCAGTGCTCACTGCTCAGTTTCACCCTAAGATATCCAGCTCTAACCAATGTGCCTAATTCAGTGGAGATGTGGTTGGAGGAGGATCATAAAAAAAAAATTTCCTGACTGCAGTCTCCAGTTGCATCTCTGATGTATTAGGCATGTTTGGTGACAGGATTTTTTGTACAGAAAAGACTGCACTGAAGTGTGGGAGTAATGTATTTTTCTGAAGGGAGTAGGCATGTTTTAAAATTTTTTCCAGCATACTTGTCGACCTCTTTTGGCACACCGGTTGAAAACCCCTGAACAGAGCAATTGGGTTGGGTGAAAATTGGAGTAGAGTAGGGGAGTGGAATGACACCCAAGCATAGTGAGGATGGAATGGAGTGGGATGACCCCACGAAAGTGAGCTCTAAAGGAAAACAATTAGTAAATGAATGCAAGGTAAGATAATGCATGCTACAGCTAGGAAATCATGAAACAAATTTGCCCCACAGGAAAAAACATGGCTTAATAAAGTTATTTGCCTTTAAGTTTGTGTCAAAAGCAATGGCTAAGGCTAGACCAGGTCATCTAACAGAGAGAGGGCTCCTTAGTGGAGATAGTTTATTGAAAAAGATTTTGCCGATTAGGAAGTAGCAGAAAGGGTAGTCTTGTTTAAAGCTGGGGAGGGGGGATTCCTCTTGCTGTCTCCTGCCGGAAAAGATCAAACAGCTTAACTAAGTTTAGTGCAAGAAGGAAATCAGTAGAATCCCTACTTTATAATAGGTTCATTGTAGAAACAGCAGCACCTTGACTGTTAGCCTCAAAAGAAAACACTTCTCGTAGGACTTTTCTGGGAGTTAGATATTACCTATTTGAGGGTCTGACAGATCATGCTGTCTGCAATCTGTTATTAATGGCAAAAGTTTTTCTTTTTAAGTGTGGTGAATTCAGGTAGAGGGCTAATAGAAAAAGAAGAAATAAAAACAAACAGCAGTCAGTAGCTGCATAATCATACAGTGCAGTTTACATAAATGCTAGGCAACTCTACAGCTGAAAGGGGATAACAGTGCAGAGAAAGGTTATGGGACCAGAAAGGAGGGAGAGATGAGCAGCTGGATTAGAAATGCTAAAATAGAGAAGTGAGATTTAGACAGGAGGGCAAACATAGGTGGTCAACTGTACAAACAACTAAAAAAAAAACAGATATCTCTAGCAAACAAGTATTAGGAAAGCAGTGTAAAAAATGTAGTACAATAGTAATAATAGACTAAGCTACAATAAGTACATCAATTGTTGCTATAAGCAGTATATGCATATAGAATGAAGTACATAAAATGTAGCTATAAGCAGTATACATTAAAATGGTGTATACAAATGTCAGCTATAAATCGTGTACACTATTAAAAAAACAGTCATATTACTCCAAGTGAACTGCTCTCAATAGCAACAATGTAAGATTTCGGTACTTAGACCCACAACTGCTTCCATTCATTGTTATGGTATAATATGGTGCATTTCTGCATTAGGTTGCTAACAGGAGCAGCTTGGCTAGAAAACAATTAGGTATGTGATATAGCAAACAGTTTTACATAGTACTGGTCTAGAAAACAGTTACACATGTGATAAAGCATACAGTTTTAGGCAGTACAATACATTACATATCAGTTACTCTCACTGCTATCTTTAAATTATCAGCAATGAAGGCAGTATAGTAAAACACAGTAAGAATTATACATATAGCTCAGGTAGGGACATAGCCTACATATTTACAAAATATTTACATATTTACAAAATTACTATTCTCCATCTCCCTTTTTTACTTATTATACATTCATGCTTTATTATATCAAGTTTTATCCTTATTGGACCCCCACTCTTTTTTCCATAACCACCATGTGATTTTACTCAATATCACTGCTTAAATCCATTTTCCAATAAACATAATCTAATCTTTCATTTCATATAATACATACAACATAAAACAATTTTACCTATTCTTTTAACATATTCTTTACTTATATTCTTATAATATCCATATTTAATCCTGCTCATATTTATCTTATTCACTTTTTCTATATTTGAAGAAATTGTTTTATATAACTATTCCAACAATTTCACTACTCTTTCACATTTTAAAAACATATGTTCAGTAGTTTTCTCTTCACCAAAATACATGCATATTTTTTTCACTTTTCTTTTCATATGGCATGCTTCCTTTCACTGGTAATTTATCAATTACCAGTCCCCGCAAAAAAAAAAGAAAACAAATCTTGGCATTATATTTTTTATTACACCATTTATTTCTTATTTTTATAGCTTTAATTTTACCTTCTGCTAGCCTTTCCCATGATTTGACAAAGTAATATTGTATGATTATATTCTTATACCATATTTTCTCTCCTTTTCGATTTCATCAATTTTTATTTTCTACATTAATATTTTTCCTGATAACATTTAATTTCTTTATTCATTACCTTCTTTTTCTGTTTTACTCATTTTTACCATATCCCAAAATTTGTCATACCAAAATAGGTTCCTAGATTAGTATTAGGTAACTGCCCTTGTGGACTATTTTAAGCCTAACCAATTAACCCATGTGAAAATCAAGCCCCGCACCTTGTGTCTGTAAGGCAAATATTTTAAATATTATGAATACTATGCTAACTGCCCTGAAGGATCATTTTAAGTTTTATCAATAACCCATGGTCGGAATCCAACCATGTACCTTGTGCCTTTGATGTATGGGCCTTAACCATTATGCCACTCCCACCTCATTATGACAATGCCATAAACATTTTTTACAAATAACCTTTCATCTTTTTCATGCATCTACTTTAATACTTTATATAACTTTAGTGAAGCAACATACACCACTGGGTTAATTAACCCTAAACCTTCTTCTTCTTTATTTACATGCAAAATTCCTCATTTTACTGGATTCAGTCTAGAACCCCATATAAATGAAAAAAATATATGTGTAATGATTCCTTTTGAAATAGCATTGGCAACATAAATATACTTGCTAAGTATGCTATTTTTCCCATTAAAACTGACTTTTTCAAATGAACTTTTTACCTAAATGATAATCTATGTGTTTTCCAGAAGAAAAAAACTAATTTCTTTTAACTTTTCTATTATTTTTCCCATTGAATTCTACTTGCATTCTTATTCCCAAATTTTATACCCAAGTCAGAGGTTTCATTCATTGCAGAATATATTCCCCCATGTGAACCATATCTTCTAATCCTTTACTTTTCTCTTTGTTTAAAGTCTTCCCTATTGCTTCTAAACATTCACTTAAATAAAATATTACATTTTTTATCTGTCTTACTTTTTGCAATTGCTATAATATCATCTGCATAAGTTAACAGAACTGGAATTCTTAACCCTCAGGCATTAACTACCCTGCTTCCTATATTTTACAATTTACTTTACATACAATCACATTCATAATTAAAGCAAAGAGTATACAACTCATTGGACATCCCTGTCTTGTACCTCTCCATGTATGTACCTCTTTACTTAGCCGACTATTTACTAAAATGGGTACATTATTATTTCTATAAGCAGACATATATAATTTCCTGGTTTTCTCTCTTACATTGTATTCTTTCAGTATTTCCCATAAAATCTCATGTCCTCGTGTATCATATGTGTTATTAATATCCCCATCATAAGTTTAGCTTCTTCTCTTCTGTTTATATCATCCACAATCTCACTTACTTACTATCATTAATAAATCTTGACATCCCTTCCCTTTTATGCTGTATATACTGTCCCCATAACACTTTTCACCTTCGTTTCAAATCTCTTCTGAAGTATTTTCAGAAAACCTTATAATCATTATTATTCAGTCCTATTGGTCTCCAGTTTTTCATTATATTTTTCCTCTTTCTTCCAAACAAAATAAGTATTCCACTAAATAGTTCTTTGTAAATTAAACCTTCATTTAACCATTCATTCAAAATCTTTAAGAAATATTCTTTATGCCATTCCATTCCATTTTTATACATTTCATACTCTATTCCATCTGGTCCTGCAGCCAATTCTATATTCATTTGTCCTGATACTTTATTTAGCTCATGTAGTGAAATCTCTTTTTCAAATTCTTTATTTTCTTGTTCTGAAAACATTTTTACTTCCCATATTGTCTTCAATTTCATTTTTTAAATTTTAAACGTCTTGTACACATGTTACTACTATATTCATAATCTCCTCCCATGTTCTTTCTATTTTTCATTTCTCTCTTTACACCAGTATTCTTTTACTATTCTGCTTTTCCCTTGTTGAAAATATATTTGTTTTAATAAAAAATCTTTAATTTTGTCTTGCATTTTTCTATATAATTCTTTTTCTTTTCTGTATCAAAATACTCTCATTATTTTCTAAGTATTCAAGTGTTTCTTTAAGTGATCTCATACTTTTTTATCCATTTTTCTTACATCATACTGCCATTGTACATACCATATTTTTATATTTAATCTTAAAAAATCCACCTTTCAGACCAATTTTTATAGAATGTTTGTGTTACAATATGATCCCTCTATAGCAGCATTATTAATTTGTTTCCTCCTTCATCCCACTTTTTTCTCATTTACCCTTTTTAGTCCTTTGCCTATTTTTACATATTACTTATTTTCCTTTATCTCTATCCATGTTGCTAGATGATTAAAAAAACTGTTTCAATTGCTTCTCCTTCCCCTATATTTAATCCTTCTAACATTATAAAATAATCTATTTCAGTTCTGTAAATATCCCTTCTGAAAGTCCATGAATTTGTATCCCAGATTATTAATTTACTACATCTCATAACTTCTAACATTTGTCTTACATCACTTTCTTTCCTTACACATTTTAATCTTAAATCACAATTAAAATATCCTGTCATTATAATATTCATATTTATTACTACATAATCTAAATATGATGAAATAAACTTTCTCTTTCTTTGCAAGTAACATAAGCATATAATGCTATAATTCTATATACTTGTTCTTTCCATTTCAAATCCACAATAATCTTCCCATTTTTACTAAAGTTATATCTAATATTTTACTGCATTTTTACAAAAATATTCATATTCCAGAACACTGGTCATTTCCCAAATTCCAAATTATATTGCCCCCCCCCCCATAATTGTTCTGTTTGTAATCTTTCTTCACTTGTTCAGAATTGTATATCTTCCAAAACAATTACATCTTTATTAAATGTATTACATTTTTCTTACTATATTCTTAATACTATTCATATTCACAGAAAGTACTCTAAAATTGTTTTCCCTTTTCCTTAACTTTCTAGAAAATATAATTTTGCTTTATTTTTATCAATTTATTTTCTTTTTTCTTTTATACTTATCCCTTTACATTTTATTTTGCTATCTTTTAGCCTTTTGCCAATCAAATATTTTTTTCCTTTTACTATATACCAATTAATATCTTTCTCATCATTTATTTCAGAACCTTCCTCAATTACTTCTTTTTTCTTTGTCTTTGTATTATTTATATAATTCATCTTCTGTTTCACCCACTTCTAATATTTCTTCTCTTTCTTCTCTTTTTCCTTCACTGTCATTATTATTTTCAATCTTACAATCCATCCATAAATGCCCAATTTTGTTACATTTATAACATTTCAGTTCTCATTTTCTTGTATCATGACTCAGTTCCCCACAGATATAACATTTATTTTTGTCACAGTTATTTATTAAATAGGTTCATAGGTTCACAGGTGTGTACTAATCAAATAGCCCTGGGGCCTTTACAAGCCTAGCCATAGGATTCCCTGGCATCGTGCCACCCGACCTTAGTTCCCAGTACCTCTGTTGAGTAGAGCCACTGGCATTATCCCCAAAGTGAATTTTCTAATTCCCATCCACTCGTCAAGATTTCTCTTCAAGAGGGTCAGCGAGGTGCTCTACTTGACATGTATGGGAAGTCTATTCCATAGCATGGGCAGCCTCTGGATTATGAACCTGTCCCTCCAGTACATTGATTGTGGTAATGAGGTTGTGGTCTCTGGAGCATGTGGTGTGGAGGGATTAGGATTTCTTTAGATGTAGCATTTCTAACAGAGCTGGGTCAGATATGGCTTTGTAAGTCAAGCAGAGATCACCTCTAAGCAGGCAATATGAGGCAGAGAATAGTTGGAGTTTTCTGAGTCTGTCCATATAGGACAAGTGTTTACGGCCTAGGATTCTCTTTGTGAGGTACTTTTGTGGACTCTTCAGTTGTTGCAGGTGTCTAGTGAGGTACATGCCAAATGGGGCATTGTACTCAATGATTGGCCTAATGAGGGAAGAGTAGAGGGAGACAATGACCTCTTTCTTCCTAGATGCAAAACTCTTAGTAATGAGATGTGCCACATAGAAGGACTTTCTGACCACAGTGGCAATGTGGTGATCAAAAGAGAGGTTGCTGTCAACCTGTGTTCCCAGCTTGCTTATAATGCCTTCTGTGTTCAGTGGACTACCATCGATGTGGTAATTCATGGGAACCAGATTTTTCCCAAAGGGGATGATGACACATTGGCAATGCGCTTAAGGCCATGGTTCTGACACCAGTCGTTGGTCTCAGTGAGGCCATTCTGCAGGGTGTCAACATCACTTGGGGAGTTAATAATAGCTCCCAACTTGCAATCATCTGCAAACTTTGTCAGCCAGAGTCCCCTCATGTTGCGCTGGACTTCAGAGAAGTAGATACCAAAAGGAGAGGACCCATGGCTGAACCCTGTGGGACTCCACTCATGACTAGTCAGCAGTCTGACTTGGAGTCAGCTACTTTCAGACTGTGGGTTCTATCTGTGAGCCAGTTTGCAACCCACCTAGTGATATAGGGGTTGATGTCTAGCCTAGTGAGTTTTTCTATGATTCCTGAATGGGGAATGGTATCAAAGGCCTTGGCCAGATCAAGATAGGCTGTATGAACCACTTTGCCTTCATCCACAGCTCTGGTGACTGACTCAAAGAAGTCGACCAAGTTGAGCAGGCATGATCTACCTTTCACAAAACCAAACTGTGTGGGATTCAGAGTTTGGAGATTCCCTATATCCTTGTTTATTAGGTCCATGATGATGCATTCCTTCTTTTCTACAAAAAAAAATGTTTTGGGCTGTTCCCCCCAGTATTTTACTGCACCCTTATTTTCTTCAACATTTACTGTACTTGAGATATGTATGATTTTGTCCTTTTCTGTCTTTGCACAATATTATATTCTCATCTACCAGTCCATAAACCCCTTTTGTCATAAAACTTTGCAAAGACAAATACTTTATCATAAACATTTCAAATGTCCTTTTAAAGTTTCTGTTTCTACTTCTATTCAAAATTGTACACATATCTTTTTTGTTTCCCTGTTAAATGCTTTTGTTACATATAAATTCCAAGGATTACAGTTATTATTTTTTTCATATTCCCCACAAAATTTTCCATTGTAAAAGCATTCTCAAATATAATGTCACTAAATGTCTCTGTTTAAAAGAATAAAAGCTCTTACTCTTGGGCTTTGACACCCAAAGGAACCATAAGCTGTCCCAAACGTTGTACATATCCATTTTTTTCTTCTTTATTCTGAATTTTCACCATACATTTCTGCCTCACATTCTTTTCTGCTTTCTTTTTTTCTGTCACTTCCCTGGTGCCTTCTTTGACTTTTTCTTCATATGACATTCTTTCTTTTCACCATAATTTTTCAGGATAGACTCTGCATCATCTCTTTGTATTTTATTCACAATGTTGTCCAAGGAAACATTTCCTTCATTTTCTGGCTCACTCTGCAACATTTCTTCAATATATCATCCCATAACCCTCCCGACTAGAGGGTTGTAATTACACAAGGCCTGCTTGTAGACTCTTCTTTTTCGGTTTCAGCAAAAAAGTTTTGCTGAAAAATGACTTCAGAATCCTCCACAATCTTACTGATACTCTCCACAGCACTGGCATTCACCTCTGTGCCTTCCCCATCTTCTCCATGTCAGACATGTCCTCTCACCTGCCACTGTAATAGGAATGAGACATGCATGCTTACTCATCTGCTCCAGAGCTACATGCAGGGTTTCATTATTTATATACCAAAAACAACTATTATTCGCAAAATATTTACATATTTACAAATATTTACATATGCACAGATATATAAATATACAAATCTGTTTACAGATATTCATAATATCCTTTTTAATCATGCTAAATCTTCATCTCTATTAGACCCCCCACTCAGTTTTCCATAACCACCATCAGATTTTACTTAATATTGTTTCTAAAATATTTTTACCATTAAACATAATTTCATTTATTCTTTCATTCGATATAACCCATATAATATAACATAACTTTTCATCTATTCTTTCAAAGTAGTCTTTATTTCTACTATTATAATATCCATATTTAACCACATCTATGTTTATTTTATCCACTTCTTTTATGTCTTCAAAAAAATCTTCTTTTCATAGTTTCCCCATAACTTTTTAACTCCTTTACATTTCAAAAACACGTGTTTCATAGTGTCTTCTTCTTGACAATGTAAACATATTCTATCAATATTCTTTTTATATGGCATATTTCCTTATACAGCAATTTATCTATTACCAGTCTCCAGAAAAAAAATCTTGACATTCTACTTTCTGATTACACCGTTTACTTCTTATTTTTATATCTTTAATGTTTTTTTCATCTGTTAGATGTTCCCATGGTTTTACCTAGTAATGTTTTATCATTATTCTTATACCATGTTTTTTCTATTTTTTTCTATATCATCAATTTCCATTTTCCTCAAAAAATATTTTTCTTGATGGCATTTTTTTACATTTATATACTCTTTTTCTCTTTTACTACTTTTTACCATACCCCAAAATTTATCATACATATATTTATACAGTTTTACTACTGATATCTCATCTTTCTCATGTATCCACTTTAACAAGTTGTACAAATTTAATGAAGCAGTGCATACCACTGGGTTAATTAACCATAAACCTCCTTCTTCTTTATTTACATACAAAACTCATCTTTCTTCTGTGTTTAATCTAGAACTTCATATAAATGAAAAAACATCTGCAATAATTCATTTCAAATACTGTTGGCAACATAATTACACTTGCTAAGTATGTTATTTTGCTGTCAGTACTGAATTTATCAAATAAGCCTTTCGTCTGAATGATATGTTCTCCAGAAAAGACATCTGCTTTATTTCTTCTCTTGCTTTTCCCATTGAATTCTACTTACATCTTTATTGCCAAAATTATACCTAACACAAAAATTTAATTCAGTGTAAAATATATACCTCCAATATTTACTACATAACCTAACCTTTACTTTTCTCTTTACTTTTCTCTCATTTGTGCAAATTATTACTTCTTTTATCCAAATTTTGTTTTTTTGTTTTTTTTTTACAATTATTATAATATCATCCGCATATGTTAACAGAACTGGAATTCTTAACCTTTCAGGTGCTATATACGCCACCACTTTCATTTTGTAATTTATTTCACATATTATCACATTCATAACTAATGCAAATAGTATACAACTCATTGGATATCCCTGTCTTACACCACTCTTCATATGAACCAATTGCCTTAACCAGCCATTTACAAGTATTTTTGCTTTATTATTACTAAACACTGACATATATCCTTTTCTAACATTCTCACTTATATTACATTATTTCATTATTACCCTTAAGATTTCATCCAGTTGTGACAAATGCATTATTAAGGTCTCCAATCATGATTTTCCCATATTCTTTTCTGTTCATAATATCATCCACAATTTCTCTATCATTAATAATTCTTGACAGCCCTTCCCCTTTATACTATAGATGCTATCTTCCATAATATTTTCCATTTTAGTTTCAAATCCCTTTTTGTATTACTTTCATATAGATCTTACAATCATTATTGAATACTATTTGGCTCCAGTTTTTTTTTTTATTCTCTTATATCTTGTATAAGAATTTAAGCATTTTGCTGTTTAGTAACGCAATACTTCTCTTTTTCCTTGTAAAATATATTTGCTTATATTACAGTTCTTGTATTTTTTCTTACTTTCACATAATTCTTTTCTTTGTCAAAGTAATTTTTATTAGTATGCTCTAAATCTTCCAACGTATCATTATATGTTCTTTTATATTTTTCTTTCTGTACTTTTCTCATATCATATTGCCACTATAAAACACATTCTTTTATATTTCCAAAAATATCATCCACCATTCAGACCAATTTTTAAAAAGTGCTCTCATAGTAATATGATCTCTCCATAACTGTATTACTTATCTCTTTCATTCTTCGTTCCATCCTTTCTCATTTATTCTTTTTATTCCTCTGCTTATTTTATATATTCTGTATCTTTTTTATCTCTAGCCATATATTAAAATGATCAGAACATCCAGTTTCAACTACCTCCCCTTCTCCTATAACTAAACCTTCTGATACAATAAAATAATCTATTTCTGTTCTGTACATACCCCTTTTTAAATCCATGAATTTTTCTTCCAATGTTATAACTTACAATATCTTATAACTTCTAACAGTTTTCTTACATCATTTTCTTTCTTTTTACTTTTGCCTCTTAAATCACATTTAAAGTCTCATGTTATTATAATATTCATATTTATCACTACATAGCCTAAAATGTGATGAAATAAGCTTTACCTTTATTACAGTTAGTATAAGCATATATGCTTATTTTTTCTTCCATTTTAAATCCACAATGGTTAATCTTCCCATTTTTGCTAAAGTTACATCTACTATCTTTACTATATTTCTACAAATATAACTATTCCTGAGCATCTCTCATTTCCCAAATTCCAGATTATCTTTTATCCCCATAGTTTCTCTGCTTGTAATCTTTCATTTCTTAAAAATATTGTGTATTTTAATATAATTACATCTACATCACATATATTACACCACTCCAAAATTTCTGTTCTTCTCACTATATTCTTAATATTATTCACATTTAGAGAAAACACACAAAAATTTTATTTTTCCTAGATTCTTGGTTTCATAAATTCATAGCTAATTACAAAGCTGGCTTTCTTAATAGGCCATTCTAACATTCTAACTCTATCCAGTTTCCTTCCCAAAGGTGAGAGTCAAACATTGTACCTTGTATTTGTCAGTCAACCACCCTAACCATTACACCAAGCCCCAATCTTTATCTGTATATATATATATATATATATATATATATATATGTATATATATATATATATATATTCTTTTTCATCCATTTCCTTTTTTTTTCTTTTGTACTTATCTCTTTAAATTTTCTTTTTCTGTCTTTCACCCTTTTACCAATATAATTCTTTTTTTTCCTATTACTACCTCCCAGTGTATGTCTTCCTCATCACCTACTTCAGAACCTTCTTCTATATCCTGTTTATTTTTTTTTTTTTGCATCCAATTTTTCTTCTGTTTCTACACTTTTAACATTTATAACATATCAACTCACATTTTCCATCATGTCCAATTTCTGCACAAATACATTTCCTTTTTTCATAGTTACTTATCAAAGGTCCTTCTTTTCCACAAAAAAAACATGTTTTCAGTTATCCCCGGTATACTAAAACACCCCTATTCTCCTCCACATTTATCATTCATAGGCATAAGTATAATTTAGTCTCTTTCTCTTTTTAACACAATATTACAATCCCAACCACCAGTCCGTAAAACCCTTTTGTCATAAACTCTTGCAATGTCCAGTACTTCTTTACATAACACTTTCAAACATCCTTTCAAAGTCTCTCTTTCTACCGCTTTTTAAAATTGTACATGAATCTTATTTTTTGTTTCCCTGTTAAAATGCGTTTATCACATAAAGATTCCTTCTTCTTTTTATATTTTCCAAGAAAATTTATATTGAAAAAATAGTCTCATATAAAATGTCACAAAATGTCTCTTTGTTAATAAGAATAAATGCTCTTACCATATGTTCTTTTACCCAAAAAAGCAATTAAACTGTCCACACTTTGTACCTGTCTATTTTTTTGTCTTCTTTACTTTAAATACTTACCACATACTTCAGTTTTTCATTTTCTTCTGCCTTCATTTCTGCTACTTCACTTCTGCCTTCTTTTACTTTTTCTGAATGTATTTTCTTTTCTGTCTCACCACTATTCTTCAGGATTGTCTCTGCATCCTCCTTGTGTATTTTCTCCACAATGTTCCCCCAAGAAACATCTCTTCCATTTTCTGGCTCACTCTGCACCAATTTTTCTTTAAGTAATTATAAATCCATTATTTGCTGACTCATCTCCATCAAACAGGTTTTGTTGAAACATTTCCTCAGAATCCTTCCCACATTCTCAGGTCTTGATATTTGCTTTCTCCTTCATTTCTTTCACTACTCCATCTCCTTCTCTCTCCATCTGCCTCCCTGTTTCTCTGGGCTGTCTCTATGCTTCAAATTGAAACAGGAAATGCTCCTCCAAAATGGGTCCCACTCAAAACAATTATCAGTAGAAGTTTCCTGAAGCCCTGGACACATTTTCCCTAGTAGTATAATTACAATCTTGGGTCTCCCCTAAAAAGAGGCTACTAATCTAGTGAGACTAACCTCACCAACAAAGGATAAATAAACAAATAAATAAGATAGAGAGCCAATGCAGAAATTCACATGTAAAACTGTTTATGTAAAAAAAAATGCAGTAATAAATTACTAAACCACAGAAAAATCTGGCACCAGTTCACAGTTCTGCCCTGAAGATAGATAAGGATCCAATCAAATAAAACCAATACTGCAGCTCTCTTCCTATGACTTTGAGCTACAGGCCAATGAACCCAGGTATGTTTGAATTTCAGAAACTTTAGCTTAATGTCTCAGGGGTGGCTGGGGTAAACACAAAGAATATGAGAAAACAGAAGCAAAATAAACAGAAAGGCAATGGAATGCAACTTTAAGTAGATAAATTATAATCATAATATAAGACTCTAGCAGCAAAACTAGAATATAAACAGTGTAAAATCACTGAGGCACCAGTCCTAGAGCAGAATTTATTGTAATTCTACCACCATATAAGGCATCAGACTATGCAAAACATTACCAGTAACAGTGTTTATCAAAAACTGTAATAATAAATGACTAAATAAGGCTCAAATCTGCCAGCAGTCCATAATTCAGCCACAATTGTGAATGAAACTACAAGTCTAAGAGCCTACACAGGTTTCAAAATATAAACAGCTAGCTTTTACAAATAATTCTACTTACTGAGATAAAAGTGAAGTATAATGTATACATGATGCTTAAGATCTACAGTAAATCACAATCTTCCCACACCTGCAAGTGAAGCTACAAGACTAAGGTCCCAGAACAAAGTGAAAAATGCAAACAGATGACTGGGTAGCTGTTTAAAATGTCAGGCCTTGCAACGCCAAGTTGAAGAAGAACAGTAATGCTCAAAATCTAGTCTTCTTATTTTTGGTCTTTTTCATTGTTTCAGGACTTGGCATTGTGAGTCCTAACATTTCAGTAAGGAGCCATTGATAGTCCACAGTTACATGTTATCATCATCTATGGCTTAACCCAAAAACGCATTGCATTTCTATCAAACAGAATATATTGAGCTGGCTGTTAGTATACAAACCAATTATAACTGCAAAAGGAAACGGACGTGTTTTTTGTAGAACTGCTCTCATGGCATGCACATGCATATGCATTCATCCTGTTATGAATGTGGTGGACAGATATCTTATACCAGAAGCTGGTAAAGCTTAAACAAGCTATTTATTATACACACAGCACTTATTATGTCTACACATGCAGAAGTATGAACTTGTTATGACTTATGAGAACATCAAGAAGTGATATGGAATGAACTGTTTATGTATCTGACACTGAAAGCTAAATACTGAGATAGTATAATGGGTTTGAATATGTAAGTCAAAAATTAATTTTTGTTTTATAAGTTTATAAAGCCAAAGTTTGAGAATGAAAGTATGTTTGCACCCTCCTGTGTCTTTATAATTTGTATTTAGAATGAAAGGATTTGCTCTTGCTCCTAATAATGTCATGAAACATAGTCAGAAATCCTGATTTATTACACAGTATAAAATTGTACGCTACAGAATAAAACATGTACTAAAGGAAATAGCACATATGAAAGATCAGAAACCATTACTTAAAAATACTAAGGAAAGTAGATGGATTCATGGCAAAACTGTAATGCCAGTCAAATATGAACAAAATGATGCAAGTATGACATAAAAGCTGGAAATCTTCAGTAGCAGATTAAGTGTACTTGGGCCCTGTACAGTTTTCAAACCATGCCCCCCCACATGCGCACTTTGTTTTTTTTTGAATCACAAATTAATGCACATGCTCTTTTGGATTAATCTTCCTGAATGTATACTTACCTACCAAATATTTACAGGTTCATATGAGATTACTATGCTAACAGCTTCAAGGCCCTTATAAGCCTAGCCAATGTAAACTGATTTTATATGGACCCTAGGACAAGAAGATATGTGCTCGTGTATTGAATATCTTACAGACTGCCCCTGTCCATAAGGGATAAGCACTACCCCAGGTGTAAATTTGTGATGCCCCATCCACTGATCCAAACTTTATTTGAAGAGGGCCAGGGAAGGGTTCTGCTTAATGTGAATAGAAAGTCTGTTCCAAAGAAGGGGCAATCTCTGAGACACATATCCGTCTCTCCAGCATGTTTTGTTTGAGTCATTGACTTAAGTTTTGATCTCTAGATCAGGTGACCCTCACGCTGTTTGACTTGCAGATGTGCAGCAGCTCCATCAGGACAGGATATGTGAGTGCCTTGTAGGTCAGGCATAGGTCAACCCTTAATAGTCAGTAGGAGACAGAGTAAAATTATGTGGCTTTTAGTCTCTCCACATAGTTTATGTTGTTTACACCCTGTATTTGATCTATTGACAGCTGAGTACAGCAGGACTATAATTTCCTTGGATGTAGGTGCCATACCTTTACTTATAAGTTGTGACACATAAAAGGATTTCCTCACCACTGTGGACACATGACGGTCAAAGTTCAGGCTACTATCTATCTATGTACCCAGATCTCTAACCTATGAGTTTATGCTAATGGGTGTGTTATTGATGTTATAATTTGCAGGAGTATTTGACTTCCCAAAGGGTATGAAAATGCATTTTTTGCATTTAGTTTTAGGCCATGGTTCTGGCACCAATCATTTGCCTGTTCTAGACCCGACTGAAGGATATCTACATCACTGGGTGATTCATTGACTGCCCCCAACTTGCACATGTCAGCAAACATTGTCATCTAGAGGCCTTCCACAACTGCCTTGACTACAGAGAAGTACATTCAGAGCACAAGTGGTTCCAGTACTGTGTCTTGTGGCACACCACTGGTAACTGACCTCTTGCTAGATATGGACTCACCCACGTTAACCACATGTCCTGTCCATAAGCCAGTTGGCTATCCTTCTGGTGGCACAGGGATTTATGCCCAGTTTTGTAAATTTATTTACAATACCTGAGTGAGGAATCGTGTCAAATGCCTTTCTCAGGTAGAGGTAGGCGGTATGTACTGATTTACCCTCATACATGGCCTTAGTGACTTTCTCAAAGAAATCCATCAGATTAAGTAGGCATGACCTGCCCTTGGCAAAGCTGAATTGGCTCAGGTCCAGGGTTTGGAGATCTCCTACGTCATTATTTATCAGGTCCATGATTATTATTTCCATGGCCTTACATATAAAACTAGTCAAACTTATGGGTCTGCAATTTGCCATGTCAGTAGATGGTCCTGCTTTATGCAGCGGGATGACTGTTACTGTCCTGTACTCTTACCAAGCCAAAGGCAGTCTGGAGGCTGTGGTTAAACACAAATCCTAATGGACCTGATAAGTCCTGATTTAAGCTGCTTAAGAGGCAACCTGGTATACTGTCAGGCCCCATTGAAGCCATGTTTTTAGCTTTAGAGAGTACAGTAGCAACCTGTTTTTTGATGATAACTGGTGGTGGAATGATGGAGGCTATTTCTTGGGGGATAACTGGGTATGATGTGGAGGTGAAATTTGAGCTGAATTCATCATCCAGCAGATTTGCTGTCTTCTGGCTAATATAGGACCTGCCATCTACAACTAATTCTGCACATAGTTAGGAGTTGCCCTTAATATTGTGGACCTAACTGAAAAATGCCTTACGGTTATCCTTAGTTTTGGAGGCTATTTTTAACTCAAGTCTGCTTTCAAAGACTTGACTATTTCCCTGATTCACTTGTTTAGACTAATGAGGGACTTATTGCTCTGTTGTGCACATTCCTTCCTACTTCTCGACAGGATTTTCTTTCTTTTGTTGTGCAACCTATTAATACCAGGGGTCCATCAGGGTGGCTTGTTTTTGTGGTTTGACCTGGGTTTATTTCAGTCTGATACTGCTATTTCTATGCAGTTGTTTATATGGTCCTACAGGACTTTTGTGTATTCCTCTGCATAGGTTTCTGTGTTATCTGGATATGGGGGAGCTTGGAAACTAGGTATGCCATCCCTTAATAGGAGTAATTTACCTTAGTTTTTGGATTTAATTGGGAGGGCTAGTTTTACCTTTATTTCAAGGGAGACTGCTTTGTGATTTGTTCTTACCAGTGAGGAAATGACACTGGGGGTGCATCACTCTCCCACATTTGTGAGTACCAGATCTAGAATATATGTTCCCATAGTGGGAGTGCAGACTATCTGCTCTATGACATTTGAATTTTCAAAGTCAAGAAATCTTTGGGCCGCATGTTAGTGGGCATGTATGCCTGCCAATTAATGGAGGGAGTAGTCAAATCATCCATGAGTATGGTATTGGGCTGGATGGTGAGAGATTCTAGTAACTTCAGGTATGTTGTATGGGTTTTTTGGTTCATAGAGGGGGACCTGTAGCTAGAAAAAGTACGGTAATGGAGTTTTTTCCATGGTTAGTTGAACATGGAGTAACTCAAGCAAGTCATATTATCTGACCATCCTTGAAGTATACTTATCCTTTATGTAGATAGATACACCTCTGCCTTTTGTTCTTCCATGTTCAGTAGGTGGTTGGAATCTATGAAAGGCATTATAGCCATGCATTTCCAGAGTGCTTTCCATGGTTTTGAACCATGTTGCAGTAACTGCTCAGATGTCAGCATTCTCCAGGGCGAGGAGATACCAGGGAGTGCAGTTTCTAGTTGAGGCTCCTAGCATTGAGCAGTAACACCTTTAGCTTGTCCTGAGTACCTTTAGTTGTGCTGGTAGGTTTGTCTGTTTGGCAATGCCTAGAAAGGCACTATATGGGTGGATAATGTTTGGTCAATATCCAAAAGCCTAGAGGTGACAGGTGAAGACCATCCCTAGCAAAGCAGCATGGCCTATCAACCATGCCCTCCCAGGATGACAAGTATAAACTCACCGTGCTAGTCTCCCTCATGGGACCCACTATTGTCATAGCTTAAAGCAATTAAACTGGCTTGAATTACACAACTACCTAACATATTCACAAATAACTACAGCACATAAACTCGTTCATCATCCAGAAAAATGTCCTGCACTACAAAACTTATTACTGTCCTACTGTCCAACATGGGAACATCTGCTCTATTAACAAATTCTTATTACTTACAAATAAGTCAAATAATGTTGCAGGAGACACTCTTCTCTCAATACATAGCTAAACTCTGGAATAGTATCCCCATATAAATAAAACTCTCCAACAAACTTAATAGTTTTAAACCACTGCTTAAACATTTTAACCAATCCTGGTCCTGCACATGTTCACCACAAGGTTAAGACTTTGTGTTCACTGCATAATACTCTCCAAATACTCTCTTTAAACAGAATACTCTCAACCTCCCACTGAAATGACAAAACAATTTTTATACATAACTGCTGCCTATACAATCCGCGAAGATGCATGTGAGCTTTCTCTTTAATAACTTCCACCTCTATAAAATCTTAGAATTTATAAATGTAATTACTGTTTGTGTATAAATGTAAATAGAAATGTAACTACTCTGTGTTTAACTGGAACCTAGTATAATGCAATGTAAGCTAATGGACCTTTTCTCCCAGGTCTCTGCTGAGGATGGTTATTAACCAGTTGGATTTTCCCAGTAAACAAAGACAAATAAATAAATAATAAATATTGGACCCCTTTGGAATGACATAAATGGCTTAGCCAATTGTTAAAATCAATCATTTTCTGCTGGTATTATGGCATCATACCTGGAGACTGTAGAATGCTGCTCAATGCTAGGCTCATGCCTGCCTGTGACACATATTCAGAGTTCAGTCATTTCTGTCTTTATATAGTCCAAGGAGGTACATAGGTTAATAGGTTCATAGGTGTGTACTAGGTTAATGGCCCTGGAGCCTTTACAAGCATAGCCCATAGTATTACCCTGGCATCGTGCCACCTGACCTTAGTTCCCAGTGCCTCTGTCAAGTAGAGCCACTGGAGTGATCCCTGGGGTGAATTTTCTATTTCCCATCCACTCATCAAGATTTCTCTTGATGAGGGCCAGTGAGCCACTCTACTTGACATGTATGGGAAGTCTATTCCATAGGATGGGCAGTCTGTGCGTTATGAACCTGTCCCTCTAGCTTGTTCTATTGTTTGTGGTAATGGGGTTGAGGTCTCTGGGGCATGTAATGCAGAGGGATTGGGATTTCTTTAGATGTAGCATTTCTAACAGAGCTGGGTCAGACATGGCTTTGTAAGTCAAGCAGAGATCGCCTATAAGTAGGTGATATGAGACAGAAAATAGTTGGAGTTTTTTGAGTCTATCCATAGGACAAGTGTTTAAGGCCTAAGATCCTCTTTGTGAGGTATTTTTCCGGCCTCTCCAGTTGTTGCAGTTGTCTAGTGAGGCACATGCCAAATGGGGCATTGTACTCGATGATTGTCCTAATGAGGGAAGAGTAGAGGGAGAAAATGACCTCTTTCTTCCTGGATGCAAAACCCTTAGTAATGAGATGTGCCACATAGAAGGACTTTCTGACCACAGTGGCAATGTGGTGGTCAAAGTAGAGGTTGCTATCAACTGTGTCCCCAGATCTCTTATAACACCTTCGGTGGTCAGTGGGCTACCATTGATGTGGTAATTAGTGGGAACTGAGTTTTTCCCAAAGGGGATGACTATTAATTTTTGGCATTAAACTTAAGGCCATGGTTCTGACACCAGTCATTGGTCTTAGTGAGGCCTTTCTGTAGAATGTCTACATCACTTGAGGAACTAATAATGGATCCCAGCTTGCAGTCATCTGTGAATTTGGTCAGCCAGAGTCCCTCTGTGTTGGCCTGGACTTCTGAGAAGTAGATGCCAAACAGGAGAGGACCCAGGACCGATCCCTGTGGGACTCCACTCATGACTGGTTGGCAGTCTGACTTGGAGTGCGCTACTTTCACACTGTGGGTTCTATCTATGAGCCAGTTTGTAACCCACCTAATGATATAGGGGTTGGTGCCTAGTTTGATGAGTTTATCAATAATTCCTGAGTGAGGAATGGTATCAAAGGTCTTGGCCAGATCAAGGTAGGCTGTATGAACTGCCTTACCTTCATCCACTGCTCTGGTGACTGACTCAAAGAAGTCAACCAGGTTGAGCAGGCATGGTCTACCTTTCACAAAACCAAATTGTGTGGGATCTGGAGTTTGCAGATTCCCTATATCCTTGTTAATTAGGTCCGTGATGATGTGCTCTGTAGGCCTTACATATCAGACTTGTCAGGCTAATGGGGTGATAATTTCTGTGGTCTGTAGTCGCTCCTCTTTTCTGGAGAGGGATGACTGTAGCAGTGTGCCATTCAGTAGGGACAAAGCATAAGGTGAGGCTTGTGAGTGAACAGAGCATACAGATGTGGTGCCAGTTCACTTTGTAATTCATGTAGATATTGTCGGGTCCCATGGAAGCTGTATTCTTGGCCTTAGACAATGCAGCTTTAACCTGTGCTGCAGTAATGTTGGGTGCCTGGCATGCTTCCGGAATTGAGATTGGTCTTTTGGGGGGGGGGGTAAAGTTGGCACTGAATCTGTCGGCCAGTATGTTGGCAGTATCTGTTGGCTCAGTATAGAAGGTACCATTGTGCAGCAACTCAGAGCAAATCTTGGTATTGCCATGGAGATCCTTAATATAACTATAGAAGGCTTTGTGGTTGTTTTTAGTGTCTGCCTCAACTCTGCCTTCATAGCTGGTTTTGGAGGTTTAGATGAGGGATCGCAACTGTTTGTTGAGGCTAATAAGGGAATTTTTCCAGTCTTGGGACTTCACCTTATTCTGCAACAGTTTCTTCCTTCTGTTGTAGAGTTTATTAATGGCAGGTGACCACCAGACTGGCTTTCTTTTTTTGGAGGAGCGCATCTTGGTTCTGTTGGGTATGGTTAGTTCCATGCATTTATGTACGTGTTCATACAGTGCATTGGTGTATGATCCGGCAGTCATTCATCTATTTTCCATTGGCATGGGTGACGTGAAGTTAGCCACCTCTGTTTTTAGGAGTCCAAAGTCAGCTTTGGGGAAGTTTTTCATGGTGGATACCTTTGCAGAGGGTGTGAGTGAGATGTGGATTTCCATGGTGATTAGTTTGTGGTCGGATCTAACCATGGAAGAATTGACTATTGGTGTAGAGCAATGGTTGCCCATTTTAGTAATAACCAGGACAAGGATATTGCTTCCTCTAGTGGGGGGTAAGAATGAGCTGGTCCAGGGCATTAGAATTGATGAATTCCAGGAAGCATTGGGCCAGTGTATTGGTGCAAATACTTCTAATATTGATGAACTGTCCTTAACAGACTTGTTACCCCAGCTGTAGCTGCATGCCCCTCCTCAGTGATCAGTCAAGTGCATGTGGGGATAGGTTTGTTAAACCAGAATACCTCAAACCACCACTAATGGCTGTCTAAATGATGGCCCCTCCCAGCTGTCCCTCTTCCTGCTGATGTGGAATGAATGGGCCCATAGGCCTGGAGGGCCTGATGATTTCTTTCTTTCTTTCTTTATGAATGTATTTAACTATTTGGTTTTTGGGTGAATGAACTAGTCTACTGACTTTATTTATCCTTTGTTGACTGGTCTAGTCTCACTAGGCTAGTAGCCTATTTTCAGAGAAGACCCGAGGTGGTATTTATACTACTAGGAGAAATTTAGCCAGGACATAGAGCAATTTACTCTACTCATTGCATTGTGAGGGAGAACATTTTTCTGGTTGCACTTCCTGCTTCTGTTTCTGGCACTGAGGCTGCTCACAAAACAGGGAGTTACAACAATGGAATTCTTTGGTTGTGATTTGGAGCAGAAGAAGGCAGTCAAACCTTCAAGATCAGCTTAAAAATGCCTTGAGAGTTAAGAGGAGAGAAGAGAAGGTAGTTGAGCCTTCTACATCTGTGTATGAGGTTGGAGAATCAAGAGAGAAAGCATATATGCCTTCTAATGGAGTTCCAGTGGTTGGAGATAATGGTAAGAACACAGTTGAATCTTCTATGAATACTTCTGAACAGAGGAAGGATGCATAGTCGGAGAAAAGCAGGCAAGCCTTTTCCAGATTCATAAGAGGTTTTCCAGCAGCATCTATTCTAGAAATAGAACCAGCATGATGAGGGATGTATTATTACAACCTTCCAGGTGGGAGGTTGTAGGATGTTTTATTAGAAAAATTATGTCAGGAAAGTGAGCCTGAGATTGGCAAAGATGTGGCATGGGAGATATAATAGACAAAATTCAAAATGAAGAGGTACTCTTGATACAAAATACAGGAGATTGTAAGACAAAATCTTATGCAGATATGGTTAAGGAAAAAGCAAAAACAAAGGAATATCAGAAAAAGAAACTGTTACAAAACAAAGAAGAATTACACTATTAGGATTTTCTCAAAGGAAGCATGAGAAATAGAAAGATATGAGATATGGGACAATGTTATTTCACCTTTAGAAACGTCTCCAGCAGAGGTAAGAGCTTTCATTCATATATGCAAATAAACTTTTTGTGATATAATTTTGAAAACAGGCAATGGAAATTTTTTTTGAGTCAATATGAAGATAAGAAAGACTGTATTCTATAGGATACTTATGTACTTAAAACTTTTTTCAGAGAAACTAAGAAGAAAATTCATGTTTAATTTAGAACAGAAATTGAAAAAAAGAGAATTTGAAAAGACATTTAAATAGCATATGTAAAGATGTATTGGATATTTCTAAAGTTTTTGACAATAGAGGATTATGAACTGGGAGTTGTACTACAAATGGAAAATGATAAAATCATTCATATCCCTAGTATTATAAATATAGATGGTTAAAAAGGTGTTGTTAAATATTGGGGTCAACCCAAAGCTTCTTTATATTGTGGAAAATCAGATAATTTCATTGTTGATTGTACAAAAAGAAAATGTTTTATATTTGGTGTGAAAGATCATGATGCAAAAAAAATGTGAGTTAAAATGTTATAAATGCAATAAGGTAGGTCATATGTGGATGGATTCTAAAGATGGGACAGTAGAAATACATGAAGCTACTGTGTGAATACAATCAAGGGGTTACAGAAGCAGTAAGTGAAGAAGAAAAGGGACAAAATCATATAGAAAAAATACAGAAAATAACAGTCAAAATTATAATAAAAGTATGACACATAAAAAAACAAGAATTAAATATAGGAGAAGGTACTAAAGTTTGCGATGAAGAATATATTGCATGGAAAATGGGGGAAAAAAAAGAAAAATTCTATAGGTAAAAGAGTGAGACAGAATGAGAAAAATTACTGTATTAAATACAAAGGAAAAGAAGAAAGAAAGAGGGTGAAAGTTTTATTCTTTTTCCTTAGAACGTTTTCCTAAATAGAAATAATGGTAATTTCAGGATGTTAGCATTGAATGTTAACAGTTTTAACAGCATAGTTGGGGGCTGCAGTGATGCAGCGGTTAGCATTGTCGCCTCAAAGCAAGAGGTTCTCATGTTCAATTCTTGGCTGGAGTGCCTTCTGTGTGGAGTCTGCATGACCTCCCCACGGTCGAGTGACATATAAAGACATACAGGTAGAAGCATGTGTGAATGGGTGTGCCTTCTTTGAAGGTTAGGAGTTGGGCTGGCAACTCACCACCATAAAAATCCACTGTCAATAATTAGCGGACTGGAGTTCCGCTGTGGCAACCCCTAACTGGGAAAAGCCAAAAGAAGACTATTAGAAGACTAGTTAGAAAACTAGCTATTATAGACTGGCATAAAAATGTGACTGTGATATCATTTCACTAGAAGATACAAGATTTTTAATGAAAGAAGAAAGATTTCAAACAGAACATCTTTTGGGTAATGCGATATACTGGAATTTAGGACAAGATTTATGTTCAGGAATAGCAATACTTATGAAAAAGACAAAGTGCTTGATATTATAATTTTAATGGGTAGGATTATGGTTATTGTGTTAGAGAGGGAAAGTCTATATAATAACTGCATTATTTGCACATGTAATTAGTAAAGAAAGAGAAGATATATTTACTTTAATACTGAATTATATCGCTATTAATATGGAAGTTATTATAGTAGGACACTTCAATTGTAACTTGAGAAACAAAAAGAAAGGGAATGACGTAAAAAAGTTATAGAAATCATAAGGCTAAGAGTATGGAAGAACAATTCATGGACATATAGTAGAGGAATATATAGAGCACAGCAAACATTTTTTTTCTTTTTGGAAGGATGTGAAGTAAAAAAAAATGAAGGTGCCTTAGACACAGGCTTTTCAGACCATAAAGCTATCTGGATAGAATTCAGAGACAAAGTTAGTAATATTAAGATAGGAAATGGTCTAAAAAAAATTAATGAACTAGAGCGGGTAGGTGAGGGTGAAAAAATAAAGTTAGAACTATGAGAAGATCATATAGATATGTGATAGTTCTATAAAAATTGGTCTGAGTAGTGGATGTCTTTTAAAAAGAAATAGAAAAACGTTATCAAGGATCGCAAGTTAAAAAGAGAAAGGAAGTGAAAAAAGTTATAGTAAGTTAAGTGTAGAAAATATTAAAAATTTAGAAAGGAATGAAAATTAATATTTTAAGAAAGAACAAGAGTTATATGCAATGAATCAAGAAAAATAAAAAATCTGTTGAATAAACAACGATATTTCCTACAAGGTAAAACAGAAGAGATAGCTCCTTATTTAAATAAAATTAGCTAAGAAAAACAGTATAATAAGAGAATTAATAGACAAAAAAGAGAGAGATACCCCCAGATTCTCTATGCCTTGCACAGCGTGGAGGATCAGTGCAGGAGCTCTAGCAGGCAATATATCTGGCGTGCGATCCAGGAACAGCCTGCAGGGGCGTGCACAAGCGCTCCTGCACTAGTCCTGCACGAACTAAGCCCCTGTATGCAAATCATCCCATTTGCAGGAGAAATCCATGCAAATTAGGTGAAACTGAGATCCAGGAAGCTTGCAACTGGCCATGCAGGACTAGTGCAATCTGTAGAAATGTACTTGGTTAGTAACCAAGTACATTTCTGCAAAATCCAAAATGGAGTTGTGACAGCTCCAAATAAAGGCTGCATATCAGTTAGGAAGCATGCCAATGGCCAAGTATAAGGCCATTGGCATTGCAAACAGCCAAAAAAAATCAACTTTTATTTTTTTTTAGCTGATCTTGGCTGTTTAAGCATAGGGCAGTGGCGCACAAACGGGATCGGGGGGAAATAACGAAATAAACCTAAATAAAGCATTCTGACTAAAATCACAATTTTGCCATGCAAGTCAATGGCAGGCAGAAGACAACACAGCCATCAGTAGTGGTTGCTAAGGGAGGAGGCACAGTGTAAGACATGTAACTATGCATTAGCAGGCAATCCTATGCAAATGAGGGGAATGGTAGTGAATCCCAGTTTTCCCCAGCATGCTAGTCAGGTCCCAACAGTGTAAGAGTAGGAATAGCTTGGTGCAAGCCTAGGAGTTAGTTGATATCATGGGGGGGTGTCAGGCATACTGTAAGCGGATTGGAGCCCTGTGGCTTGGGTTCGCTCCTAGCTTAGCACAGCTAAGCTAGGAGGTGTGTCTGAATCTGCCTAGCACTCTTTACATTGCCTAAGCGGGTGTGCACACCGCGTAAAGGAAGAAAAAAAAAGTTAAACCAGGAAACAGCAGCTCTGTGCACATTTGAGCACTCTGTTTGCATGGCCCCAGGCTTAAACAGGAAGGCAATGGGAAGGGAAAACAGCAGTAGGAAGGTAATCAAGGAGAACTAGCATAGCTGTCAGGTGAAATGTATCAGAATCAACCAATTAAACAGGCAGCAGACCAGCCCAGCCCAGAACACTACTATAAACTAAACAAACACCTTCCCCTTTGGTTTTCCCACACTCTACACCACCGGTGTATACAAGCGGGGAAATTTTAACAACCAAACCTACAAAATTAGAAGGGCTGCAGCAGGCAACATAGAACAACATGTGCAAGAGGCTGAAGGTGGTGAGGATGTGAATGCTGCTGAACAACCCACAGTGAGGAGACGAAGAAGAGTGTACAGACCGAGGGTAACCTACCAGGGGCTACATGAGCTGGAGAGAGTGGAGTGCTATAGGGTGGACAGGGAACTCCTACAGCAAATTGTTGAGCTGTGCTGGCCATGCCTCACACACAGAACTAACAGAGGGGAACCCATCCCACGGGATATCAAGGTATGTGCAGGCTTAAGAATACTAGCTGCAGGTACCTTCCAAAGGCCAACTGGGGATATGATGGGAATCTCACAGGCATCAGCATCCAGGGTACTCCACCAGTTCCTGATGCCATGTCAGCACATGTCGGTGAGCATGTATATTTCCCCACCATCCGTGAGGCATTGGCCATAAATATGTAACTGTTCCACCAAATAGCAGAATACCCTGAGATAGTGGGTTCTATAGACTGCACACACATATGCCTCCAAGTACCACCCGGTGAGCGGTGTAGGGTCTACATCAGCCGCAAGGGCTTCCCCTCCATCAACTGCCAGGTCATGTGCGATGCCCAAGGCATAATAATGAATGCATGTGCTGGCTCCCCTGGAAGCTATCATGATTCCCACATCTGGCATCTGATGCAGCTGTACCACAAATCTGTCAATGGGGACATCCCTCATGGTCACCTAGTGGGGGATGCTGGATACGCATTTGAGCAGTGGCTGATGCCACCCATCAGAAATGTACACACACCCAAACAAGAACTCCATAATGAGGCACATGCACAGACCAGAATTATAGTAGAACATGTGTTTGGGTTGCTAAAGTCACTGTTCTGGTGCCTGGACACATCCGGTGGAGCCTTGCAGTACTCACCAGCTACATGTACTTAAATTGTCCTCGTATGTGCCATGCTACACAGTATGATCCTGTGGAAACAGCTGCAGCAGGAACAGCACAGGGCACGGGCACACAGCCCCCACCATTGCCAAGGCCTGCACAGCCACAGAGTGATTCGGTGAAGGAACAACCTAAGCCTACCCCAGTAGGCAGAAGGAGGCATGCCCAGTATGTCCTGGCCTAGGCAAAGAGGCAACACATAGCACATACACTGACACAGGAGGGACCCAGGGAATAACACCTCTCTCTGACTCTCACATACATTAAAAGAGATGCCAAACATTACACTACCTGTGCTCAACCATGTGTAGGGAGTGTACTATGTGCAACTGACATAGGCAGCCCTGGAGTGCCACCCTCAATACTGGGACACACACAAGGTAAGTGACTCACACATGCCAGTCAGGGGGGTTAACATACCCAACAATAGTCACAGCCAGCAGGACAGGTGTAAACAAACACAAACAAAGGCTGTGCTATGGCCTCTGAATGATGCCTATGGGTAACCCCCCCAGGCCTACACAGAAGACTACAGCAGGTCAGTCAGTGGGACGTTACTTCTGAAGGGTAGGAAGTGAGAAACTAATATGTAGGTAAATCAAAGCTAAGATCTGTAGTATACTGGTATGCCTCTAGTCAGCATGATAGGTAAGAATACATAATGAAATGGAGTACCAGACATACCAGTACAGTCATAGCAAATGTGTACAAGTGTCACATGTGCCCCCCCATCCTACGTAGAAATGTAGTAACAGTCAGGTTTGCCTCCCCAATCGTGTAGAAATGTAGAAATAGTCAGGTGTGCCCCCCCATCCTACATAGAAATGTAGTAACAGTCAGGTGTGCCCCCCAATCCTGTGTAGAAATGTAGAAATAGTCAGGTGAACCCCATCCTATCCTACGTAGAAATGTAGTAACAGTCAGGTGTGCCCCCCCCAATCCTGTGTAGAAATTTATAAATAGTCAGGTGTGCCCCCCATCCTATGCAGAAATTTGTAACAGTCAATGCCAAATGATCGATGGATACCCTGCAGAAACAGTATGCTACCTGTAGGTGTACAACACAATGGTCGGCATGGCAGTACAAACTACCTGGACTCGATCCACACATTCAATACAGAAGGGCATACTGGGCATGCTCACACACTAAGAGAAATGAAGGCAATGTCAGTCAACAACATACTGAAAGGTCATACTGGGCATGCTCACACACTTAAACACATGAAGGCCATGTCTGCAAACACCAGTGTACCAGACATATCTGGCAGTCGCAGATGTCAGTGCAGACACTCCTCAGTATGCACCACACATGCTTTGCACACACAGTGGATAGGAATACAGACATATATCTAAGGACAACACACTATAATAAGCCAAAGGTAGACATACATAGATGTGTGGAAGAGGGTGACTGTGACAAGGAGCCATCCAGGCTTGTCCCACCCAGCACACAGCCAAAGGGCTACAATAACATGAGATTCAGATGTCACTCACTGTAGATACTAGCCACCAGTATCTGTCAGCATTACAGACTATGTGGTGCACGTGCTAGCTGTGCAACATGACTGTACAAGGAAGTAGTCATCTAGCAGCTGTATACATGTACCTGTGAAATATGACCCTGTGTGTGCCCGCATGTGTTGTGTCAACCTCTAGATGAATGGGTTATGGCCCATGCACACACACTGCCCTCCCCATAGCCCTACTATGACAAGCCTGCTGAGGTCATCCACTGTGAAATACACCTTTGGGAGAGTTGTAGCCCAGTAATCTCCATGGCACATCCCATAACTGCATACTGCTGTAGTGTGATAAACTAGTTAGGTAGGAGTTCCAATCCCAGACATGGCAATTGTGTGTGAGTGTGTGTTTGTGTGTGTGTCTGTGTAGAGAGCAATGCTTTTTAGGGTAATCACACTCCCTACAACTCAAATGCTTTACTTTGGTAAGGCTGCTGATGTCATCCATCTAGAAATACATTTCTGGGAAGGTTGTAGCCCAATAATCTCCATAGCTCATCCTATAAATGTGTACTGCTGTAGTGTGATAAATTAGTTAGGTCGGAGTTCTAATCCCAGACATGGCAAGTGTGTGTGTTTGTGTGTCTGTCTGTGTAGAGAGCAACACTTTTTAGGGTAGTCACACCCCCTACAACTCAAATGCTCTACTTTGGCAAGGCTGCTGATGTCATCCACCTAGAAATACATCTCTGGAATGTTGTAGCCTAGTAATCCCCGTAGCATGACCTATAACTGTGTACTGCTATAGTGTGATAAATTAGTTAGGTAGGAGTTCTAATCCCAGACTTGGCAAGTGTGTGTCTGTCTGACTCTGTGTAGACAGCAATGCTTTTTAGGGTAGTCACACTCCTTACAATTCAAATGCTCTACTTTGGCAAGGCTGCTGTCATCCACCTAGAAATACACCTCTGGGAAGATTGTAGCCCAGTAATCTCTGTAGCACATCCTATAACTGTGCAATGTTGTAGTGTGATAAATTAGTCAGGCAGGAGTTCTAATCCCAGATTTGGGAAGTGAGTTTGTGTGTATCTGTCTGTGTAGACAGCATTGCTTTTTAGGGTAGTCACACGCCCTACAATTCAAATGCTCTACTTTGGCAAGGCTGCTAATGTCATCCACCTAGAAATACACCTCTGGGAATGTTGTACCCAGTAATCTCTGTAGCGCAACTTATAACTGCATACTGCTGTAGTGTGATAAATTAGTCAGATAGGAGTTCTAATCTCGGACTTTGCAAGTGTGTCTGTGTGTGTGTGTCTGTCTGTGTAGAGAGCAATACTTTTTAGGGTAGTCACACTCCCTACAATTTGAATGTTCTATGTTTGCAAGGCTGCTGATGTCATCCACCTAGAAATACACCTATGGGAAGGTTACAGCCCAGTAATCTTTGTAGCACATCCTATAACTGCGTACCACTGTAGTGTGATAGAATAGTTAGGTAGGAGTTCTACTCCCAGACTAGGCAATTGTGTGCGCATCTGTGTGTGTGTGTGTGTGTGTGTGTGTGTGTGTGTGTGTGTGTGTGTGTGTGTGTGTGTGTGTGTGTGTGTGTGTGTGTGTGTGTTTCTATGTTTGTGTAGGGAGCAATGCATTTTAGGCTAGTCACACTCACTACAATTCAAATGTCCTACTTTGCCAATCCTGCTGATGTCATTCACTGTGAAATATACCTTTGGGGAAGGGGCATTCCAGTAATCCCCATGGTGTGTTCTATAACAGCATCATGCTATAGTGTGATATAGACCTCTGGTAGGGGTTCTATCCCCACACATGGCAGTTGCAGATGTTTTGTGTGTTTTTATATTTGTGTTGGGAGCAATGCATTTTAGGCTAGTCACACTCACTACAATTCAAATGCCCTACTTTGGCAATACTGCTGATGTCATTCACTGTGAAATACACCTTTGGGGAAGGGGCACTCCAGTAATCCCTGTGGTGTGTCCTATAACAGCATCATGCTATAGTGTGATATAGACCTCTGGTAGGGGTTCTATCCCCATACATGGTATTTGTGGAAGTTTTGTGTGCATGTTTCTTTGTTTGTGTAGGGAACAATGCAGTTTAGGCTAGTCACACTCACTACAATTCAAATGCCCTACTTTAGCATCCCTGCTGATGTCATTCACTTTGAAATACACCTTTGGGGAAGGAGAACTGCAATAATCCCCATGGTCATCATGCTGTAGTGTGATATAGACCTCTGGTAGGGGTTCTATCCCCACACATGGCAGTTGTGGATGTTTTGTGTGAGTTTCTATGTTTGTGTAGGGAGCAATGCAGTTTAGGCTAGTCACACTCACTACAATTCAAATGCCCTAGTTTAGCATCCCTGCTGATGTCATTCACTGTGAAATACACCTTTGGGGAAGGAGAACTGCAATAATCCCCATGGTGCGTCCTATAACGTCATCATGCTGTAGTGTGATATAGACCTCTGGTAGGGGTTCTATCCCCACACATGGCAGTTGTGGATGTTTTGTGTGAGTTTCTATGTTTGTGTAGGGAGCAATGCAGTTTAGGCTAGTCACACTCACTACAATTCAAATGCCCTAGTTTAGCATCCCTGCTGATGTCATTCACTGTGAAATACACCTTTGGGTAAGGAGAACTCCAGTAATCCCCATGGTGCGTCCTATAACATCATCATGCTGTAGTGTGATATAGACCTCTGGTAGGGGTTCTATCCCCACACATGGCAGTTGTGGATGTTTTGTGTGTGTTTCTATGTTTGTGTAGGGAGCAATGCATTTTAGGCTATTCACACTCACTACAGTTCAAATGCCCTACTTTGGCATCCCTGCTGATGTCATTCACTGTGAAGTACACCTTTGGTGAAGGAGAACTCCAGTAATCCCTGTGGCGTGTCCTATAATGGCATAGTGCTATAGTGTAATATACTAGTTAGGTAGGAGTTCTAATCCCAGACATGACCAGTGTTTGTGTGTGTGTGTGTGTGTGTGTGTGTGTGTGTGTGTGTGTGTGTGTGTGTGTGTGTGCTGTGTGTCTGTGTTTGTCATTCTTGTCCTGTGTGGCAGTGGTTGTAAGTGTGTAACAACTGGACTCAATGTGGAGCGGGTTTTGCAAACTTCTTATATGGTGAGCCACGTATATATCACAATGTCCACCATACAGGGATAACAGATGTGAAATAGCCAAGAGGTTGGGGTGCAATCCATACCTCTAAATGTGACATCAATGCCAGCTGAACAACATTAGCAACCCTTGTATTACCCAGGATACACTCTCAATCCATGTCTTATACACACACACACACACACACACACACACACACACACGCACACTTGCCTAGGCAACAGCCGAACAGCCATTATGTTGGTAGTATCCTGCATACTGCCCGCTGATAGTAACCATGGTGTGATTGCAATGGTCCATCAGTCCAATAAGCATGTACAAGCTGACAGTGCACCTCCCCCATGTTCTCCACTGGACACCTGCAACACCTGTGGTGCCATCAAATGTGACCCACAAAGGGCATAACATGCCTGAAACACAAGCCCTGTATGGACAGATGCCACTGACACCAGGGAATACTGGTATCATGCTATCAATGTAGGAGCAGGGCCAACCTGCTGTACATGAACAGTCCCCGCCAGATGAAGCCAGGACTGGCATATCTGATAATATTGATCTGTGTACACAACATGGGCCAGACACCCCAGGTACAGTTCCACATCACTGTACATGCATGTGGGAGGTGGGCACTTCCCAGACACTGTCCATATCATGTAGGAAGGAACACATACATGGCAAGCAATGCACAGCATTGGGCACACACAATAGTTACCCAGGTGACTGGATGGTGAATACAATACCCACCTGTGTGGGCAACTCCAGACACTACACGCCTGAGCCACCATACAGAACATTGTCATGTGGTCTGATGCCAAGGTATACCCATCACCCAGCCTTGTATAGCCATCTGGCACCATCAACCACAACACACCCGTGAAACAGTGCACACATACATGTCAGTACTGGCACCTGTGTCTGTTTGTGTGGTGTATGATGCATATGACCAGATTCACACTCACTACAACCCCCATTGGCATACTGAAGCATGTTGTCTGATGTCAGACACCTCCACATACCCTTTGCACATATAACCTCCATATGACCCCTGTGGTGCATGAGATACCTGCACAGTACTGTGTTGTGGCAATCCCACTAGTGATGAGTTGCATTCCTGGCCCTGCCAAGTGTGGCAATGTGTGTGTGTCCCTGTGAGAGTGTGGCTGTGTTGACGCTGATACCTGTTCATGCGGGCAGGCATGTGTACTACACCTACCACATAGCTACCATATCCCTGTTGCAGATGTCACTCACCATCACATATACATTCAGAAGGCTCCCCAGCATGTAACCTTTGTGATGTATCCAATAAGTGCATGGACATGTGATAGCACTACATAGTCATCGGGGGTTTGATACCCTGTACTGGTAGGTGTGTGACACAAACATGCGTAGGTTTTACTCTCCCACCCCTCCATGACTTTTTTATGCCTCTGTCTGCCTCTCTTACTCCCTCTCTGGTGGATGTGGAGACTTACACCTGCTTTGCTTAGGCAGCAGCATGTGTATTTTAAGTGATGCTCAGGATCAGCTGATGGTCTCTGCATGAATTGCAGCCCTCCTCTAGCTGATTGCATGTGGAACAGATGTGGTAACATTCCCATAGCTAATTGCATGGAAACACACACCAGTATCTAGGAACATTATGTTGGTGTTGGACCTTTCATTCACTGTGAGCAGGAACTTGATCTGTTGTTTGGCAAACAGCATCTCAGATGGATTGGGGTTTACCTCTAACAACATACACTATGGAAACAGGCCAACACACAGAAGATGGATGTGCCTGACCTGACTACAGACTGTAAGTGCTGCTATACTGCATTTAGAGTAATGTAGGTTTAACAGGGTATGTGTGGTTATGGCTGTCCTACATGTTTACATACCTGCCATGTCAGTGCTATGTTTATGAGGGAAGACCCATCTGTAGGGCCATCTGCAGACTGGCTAGTGTGTGGTGCCTTTTGTTTCAGGTGTTAGCTACAGAGCACCTATCTGTGAACTGCAGAAGGTAGTGTGAGGATTGCAGTCTGTAGATGGTGACAGCGATGAGTTACTGACTTCATATCCCTCATAGGACATATGATGCAACAAACTCTTTTACAACAGTAAATTTATGAGGTTATCACAGCAACATGTCAATACTGGCCCTGTATATGTGCCTCCAGCCACAACCCTGACAACCTTTGTACATATGTCATGCAGTAAAGGGTGCATATGTACTGTACACCATAATTACTAACATCATATCTGATAACAAGCCAGTGAGATATCAGACTGCTACACATGTAATGTACAGTAGGGGTTATATTTGATGACATAACTTGGACATTCTGTTGTTGTGTGTACAGTACTGAGGTCTCTGTACTTATGGTGATTGTCGGCAGTGTGTGTAATGTTAATATGTACCTTGGCCTGTGTACAGACTGTGGTAGATGTCATTGTTCTTGGTCCTGTTCTATCTGATGTTACATGCTGCTCCACTGTATGTTACCCTATTGACTTACATGTTTGTAGGGCCATACACACACATGTCCCTTACCACAGGCAGCAGACCACACTATGTAGCGGCCCAGTATATGTAGGGTGTGTGTGTGTGTGCGTGAGTGTGAGTGTGTGTGTGTGTGTGTGTGTGTGTGTGTGTGTGTGTGTGTGTGTGTGTGTGTGTGTGTGTGTGTGTGTGTGTGTTTGGGGCACATATGAGGTTGGTGTTGAACAGATATTCCATATACTGTAATAATACGCTAGCATGCCATATGTAGCTGTGGCTGTGTTCACATTGGTTGTGGTGAAGCACGTACACACAGGTGTATGTTATTCTGTGCTGTGGCATGCCTGTAGAACCTGCTATCTATGTGCAGGTACATTTGCATTCCCCCATAGGAAATGTAGGCCAGTATTGAGCCGGTCTGCCTGTAGCCTGCACAGTGCTATGTTACATGCCTAGCTTAGTGTACTTACCCAGTGAGATGTAATGTCCAGTTACTTGCCAGATGTACTGCTGCCGGGCCACTATAACAGTCATGTATGTCAGACACAGCAGTGGGTTGCTGTATAGATGTATGTCAATATCTAGTGGGCAGTATGTGGCCATGGCACTCCCTTACCAGTGGTTATTATGTGGCATGACAGACAGGTATGTGTGAATGCATAAACTATCTGGGCAAATGTATACCAGTAGTTACGTATTATACCCATCTACATGGCTGTTAACATTCACATTGTCAGGATTGGTCCACATGTCTTGCACTAAGGGGTTATGTGTATACCTCTGGACTGTCCAGAGTGTGTCAGACTTTCCATATATATTGGTCATTATCTCTGTTGTAGTCCACAGGAGCATTATGTGCTAGCAGTGGTACTGTACTATGATGTCCTTAGGATGTCTGTCAGTAGCCAATGGCACACGTTATAAGCAGTTGTGACCTCCCACACACACCATGTCTGTGAAGACAATCCCTATGAAAGTAGCAATACTCTACAAGTATACCTGCTATACATACCTGACATCCCCTTGCACTACAAAGTTGGGTCAACAGGGGCTGAGGTAGGGCTACACTCCATGTTCATTGATGATATATGTACATATACTCATCCAGATATCTATATAGACATACAGATATACATATCAACATACATAGACTGATATGTATATGTACATAGATATACAAATAAACATCCAGATATATACATATACAGAGCTATATATGTCTACACATATGCAGACAGAGATACATATGCACATATACGTATGGATATCCACATGTATTTTGACAGTAGTAGGTATATCACAATAGATATGTATGCATATATAGTTATTGATATATATATATATATATATATATATATATATATATATATATATATATATACCAACATAACTAGGCATATCTGTACACATAGAATGTGCATACATATATAGTTATATATACATATATCTATATATCTATATATACACATATGTATATGGGAGCACTACAGAATCCTGAAAGCCCAAAGTCCTGAAGACCATCAGGGGTGAGCTGCCTTAAGGTGTATGGATGTACATTATCACCTTGGTTAAATGCAGGCCCACTGCCACCTGCCATACAGACTGTTCTGTTTGTCAGTGTGCTTGTGATGGTGTCAGTTGTGCCTTGTTATTTAACAGTTACATTCTATTGTGTCAGCTGAGGTCTTTACCCCCTTAGGGATTGTCTACAGAGTGTAGATAGAGGCTGCTGAACTATACACCTGCATTACTTACCATTGAGTGTTTAGTATCCTGTGGGCCAGTCTGTCTTTACTATTCTACTACTTGAAGGCCTTGGCCTGGACAGCAACATCTGTTAACCTTTCCAGACTACTGTATTAGTATTACTGTTTCACAGTAGTATTACTCAGGTTATATGGATGTCCGTGTCTAAACAGCTATATGACATGGCATATACAACTGTAATAGTACACAAATAAATCTTTCCCATTAATGCACACGTGTGTGGTGTTATATCCTGTGATATCTCTGTGGGTATATGTTGCAGGCAATGAATGTCATTTCTATGGGTGGCTCATACAGTCTCCAGTTGGTAAGGTGGTAACTGTAGGAATAGTGGCTGTTCCATATTGTGTGCACATAGTACATATGTACCTTACTGTACATATCTCTGTGTGTGTATGTGTAGTTGCATATATATATGTATGTATATATATATATATATATATATATATATATATATGTGTGTGTGTGTATATCTGTATCTGCATATATGTGCCTGTGTATATGTATCCTAGAGATGCCCATGTCATGTCAGGTCCTGGTTGTGGGATGTGCAACACTTGGTAATGTATTGCAGGGTGGACGTGTTTGGCTTTGGGGGTATACCTATTTGTACAAGACGTATATTGCTTGGGGCCTCTCACCCCCATTAACGGTGCATGTGGACATATATGTCTTAGTTATTTTCCCATTATCTACAGAAGTATGTCCATATATACCTATATAGATATATATATCTGCTTACATATATATATATAACTATGTCCATATATACCTACATAGATATATATCTGCTTATATATGTAACTTGCTGTATATATTAAGACATGTAGGTATAGACATATATATCTATATATGTAGGTATTTGCATGTATATATGTTCATATATATTTATATATGTGTGTGTGTGTGTGTGTATATATATATATATATATATATATATATATATATATATATATATATATATATATATATAGATATGTTGTATCTGTTGAGATATTAATATATTTACAAATACATTCTCTGTACTGTTGAATGAGTGGTCTGGATGGTATGTTTTTGAAAACATCAGGGTTATGTATATCTGACATGGCTTAGTGGTACATCACTGTGGCTATGGAGTGCAGGGTCCTGGGTTCGAGCCTTGCAGAGGCTGCTTATTTTGTTGCTGGGCAGAACACGGGCCATTGGATACAGAGTGATTAAGGCACTTTACAGCAGTTGTAGGCAGGTTTGCGCATCTTTGCGTGGAGGTAAGCACTGCTAATTTCTGGTTACAGTTTCTCATACTCAGTTAGCTTCTAAATTGCTTAACCTGTGTAGGCATAGCTTACCCCTGTGCAAACAGGTTTAAACTCGTTTATTGCTGCTTAAAAGTACTTACTCCCGCTTACCCCCACGCTAATTTCTTTAAAAGAAAAGAAAAAGGAGTTGATAGGAAAGCGGTGAAAAAAGGGGCACAAAGAGGGAAAGATAGGGGAAAACAGCCAGGGATGTGCAGGAAGGGTGTAGGGAAGGTCCATAGCTGCCCATTTCTTCTACAGCAACAGCTGTGCATATACACTGAATTTGGAGGTTGCTTTGGACACTCAAACCCCTGGGAGGGGGTGAGGACATGTGTCCAGTGGACATGTTTGCGAAATGGACAGCTATGTATGTGGCGAGATTTTATTGTGGGAAGAGATTGCCCTTTTTCTTTTTTTCAGGTGAGAATGGGATGTTGGAGAGGAGTAGTAGGTATATTTGGGGAGGCAGGTTGGGTAGGTTAACAGACAAGACAAACAAGACACATACAGGGGCGGTATATGACACATCTGGGGATAAACACCTTGATGGGAAGGGTGTTTGAAAATAGGAAGCCCACAAGCCCCCTAGTGGAAACAGTGGGACTGAGGTCCCCACCCATGAGCTGTCACCACTGCACTTTCACAGCCCCAAAGGTGGCTGTGCTAGCAGCTGAGTTGCAGAGCCAGGCTGACTCTCTAATCATGACACATGGCCCTCAAGCTGGCATAGAAGATCACCAAACTGCTTGTTGATCACTCTACACACCACAACCCCGACCTGGCGAAGGGTGACAGGTGCCTGTCTGTGCCCACTCCCAGAAGGGGTGAGTCCCAATCCCCTGAGGTAGTTCCACCCAAAGGTGGTGCAGGACCAACGGACAGGGAGGTCCTGGGTAGGCACCAGACATGCTGGTGCCTGGTGCCACGGCCTGCTGAGGTGGGACAGGAGGGTCCGCTATAGTGTTTAGATTTCATCATATGTGGAATAGTAATAGTCAACACATTCCAGGGTTAGGTATAACAGCATCCATAGATATTCTCATTAACCCAGACACCAGATATGGAACAGTTGCATAGCAAACAGAACACATGCATATATGGGACCACAGTGGTAATAAGAACAGCATGCAGGTACATTGATGGCACCATACCACCAATGTTGGAATAATTCAATATAGCACATGCATGGTACCATTAAAATATTTATCAAACAATTGGACATTATCAGGACTACTATATTCCTGTAGTCCACATTACTTCCTTAGTCAGTGCTGTTATGTGTACCTTACATCTTACTACACTACCCTATAGCCTTACTTTGGACAGTGATATGGCTGTAGTCATCGTTACATATGAACTGTTTTTTCCTGCACCTCTTACGTGGTATACCTGTGGAGGGAATGCTTGTTAACACTAACTAACTGTTTCTACACATACTCCCAGATTCCAGGTTGATGTTGTACACATAGCTTTCCAACTCTTTATGCACAGACTCTGGCCATGTGTTGACCACATGCTTGTGTGCCAGGACATATCTACAATATTGCCCTCTTCTTCCACCTTTAGTGACCGGACACACACATATACATGCTTTCCTACACAGTTATATTATGTAGCACAGTGATTGATTACAGCACTTTTGAGCAGTTGTAAGCGGGTTTGTGCGACGGTAAACACTGCTAACCTGCCGTTGCATATGCTTACAGATAGTTAGCTTTAGAATTGCTTAACCAGTGTAGTCATTGCTTACAACCATGCAAACGGGCTTAAGCCCGCTTACTAGTGCTTACATATGCTTACTACTGTTTATTTGTGCTTAAACCTGCTCACTAGTGCCTTATTCATTATGACACTGACACCTCACATATGCATTTACTGCAGTACAACATAAATATTACTCATAATGTGCTTTGCCATGGAAAATAGAATCTGCTGCAGTGGGACTCAAAATGGGAATGCCTGCTCGTAAGGCGAATGCTCTGCCCACTACACTATTGCTATGCTACTTCATTTGCATATATCTTCCTTGTTATCCTCTTTAGCCATTTAAGCTGCATTAACCGTAGCTAAGCGATGGGCACACCCACCCACCTACAGTTAGCTTTAATCAGAATTTTAAATAAAAAAGGGTTTCTTCATTTTATTTATGTATACTGTTGCTGTTGTACACAAGGGGGGCTGTTGGTGGGGATGTGCAGTCACCTATAAGTGGTCCTGCTCATTTCATACCCCTTTCTGTTGTTCTTCATTGTGGGGACATGTATATTCTGAGAGCTCTGCTCTCAGACACACCTCCTGCACTCTTACATGCTCCATGTAACCCTAGGAGCTCAGGCAGTGTGCCTCATTACTATGCATGGCGCGCTGCCGTCCTGCTCCTAAATGGCCACTTCCATGCAGGACTAAGCTAGTCCTGCATGGAGGAGTAGTAAATCCAGGGGATAATGTGTATTGTTGTAGCATATATAAAAGACTTATTTAAATATATTACTAAAGGACAAAGGATATCGTGGAAACTAAGAACTTTCTCTGAGCAAGAAAATGTAGATTGAGAAAAAATATAAGATTAGTATTAAGACAAGTAAATATACATAAAGCAGTGGGTCCAGATGGCTTAGAATATCAAATGTATAAGAACATGACAGTAAGTCAACAGATGTGTTTCATAGAAGTATTAAACGAGTGGTTTAATGAAACTTAAAAATAAAAAATGATGTGGAATTGTTAAATCTGGAAAAAATGAGAAAAAAAGTTATAAGAAATTGGAGGCCTATTTATGAATAATACAGATTATAAAATCTTTATGGAAATACTACAGAAAAGAATGGAAACAAAAACTTGAGAATATCCTATTACATTCAATATATAGCATTAAATGAAAAGAATGTCAAGAATTATTAATAATTTTTACAGAAACTGTAGACGACATACTAAATATACAAGAAAATACTTTAATTGTCGAAGGAAATCTAAGCAAAGTTTA
>NC_056729.1:921562468-921652468 GCF_019279795.1 Protopterus annectens
TTACCTCACAGTCACAAGGTTTGATTCACACCTTTGACGGGTAATTTGTTAGGCTTAAAATGGCCTAAATGGCAGCTAGCCTAGTACTTACCTATGAACCTAAGGAGTGTGCTGTGCCAATTAATGGAACACAGACCAAAATAAACATGAAAAATGTATGTGGCTCCTCTGTGTCTCTGTGTCTCAGCGAAGGGCATCTAGTACTTCATCATGTACCCTCCAGCTGCAACACTGAAGCAGCTGAGACATGGTAGTCCCAGACCATATTATTATTCTTTCTCAGTGCACATTTTGTTTAAACAAACATTCTTTTAAAAAGTTACATGCATTTGATATAGTACATCTTTCAACCTCTGAACATTAAAAATCATAGAACTGGCCTTTAAAATCCATATCTGAGGTTCCAAAAGAGGAGTACTTCCTTATTTTTTTGGAATTGAAGATCTTTAGGTACAAGACTCCATATAATTAGTGATAACAGCTTTTTGTATCATCTCATTTCAGTTATTTAATGTATATATAGCCTTGAACAGGTCTGTCTGTATGAGAAATATCAAATGAAAATCAGTACATCTAGGAGAAGCACAGCAAAATCTTATGTCAAAAATTAGAGTGTTTCGCATAAGCCACAGCAGTTGAGAGGTATGATGTTGCACAGTAAATAACAAAAGTAAGAAATAATTAAATGCCTACAATGGGATATGGGTATTAGACTGACAGAATGGAATTATTCTTGTGCTAAGAGGTATACCATTCAGACCTTCGTGTACTATGAAAGAATAATGTGTCTGGCTGCTGTTGCATCTCAGTAGCCTTAGTGCTGCAGCTGTAAGTATACATGTTATACCTCCTTGATGGTCCTGTGTTCATGTACCAATGAAGCCACTTTCATTTCTGCATGTGCTTGTGTGCATTTCATTAATATGTACACTAAAATAATTGTTTATAAAGCATAATTATTTCAGTTGAAGACCAGCAGAAGGGTTCAATGGTTTACGTCATATGTTTGTGTGCATTTCAACTGCTGCAATAATTTGGTCATTTTTAAATATTTTTAGCAAGGCATTTAACTGTAACCCACATTAATCTTGTCATGTGTTTCTGTCTAGAAAATTAATTCTGCGGTCATGCTGTGAAATAGTCTCCTGGGTTGTGTTGTAGTTTATGAGGTAGGGTATCAGATGCTCTAAATCAATCTTTGGAATAGAAATACAACATAATCCCGCTAAAACAGACTTCAAGGGACCTGGCAAAGTAGTCCATTATATCTAATGTCAGTTATATACAGAGGTGGTTTTGCTACACACAAGGATATACTTTCAGGGCTCCTACTTGCAACCACGAATGAACTAGCAAAATACAATGACTATTGAAGCAATCCCTTCAAATATGAAGGACAATTATGTACCCTTCATAACTGCCAACTGCTCTGAATAGCAGTCACAAAATCTAACTCAATGGATACACTTCATTCACACTTTTCAAGGACCAACACTTGTCAGATCTTGCACATTCTGCTTAGAAAGTAACGGTCATGCAACAATGAGGTGGTCATTTCACACCCTTTTATAAGCCTTCTTATATAGGTGGTCCCTACCCAAGTGACTCATGAAGGCTGAATACTCACTCCAGCACCAAGTAATACTCAACAAGTAAGAGCACTCATCTCTGCCATTAGTTCTACAGCAATTGGTAGACTGACATCATCACATTATCAGGTTGTTATGACACCATCCAGGCACAGGTACCACTTTACCTCAACAAGGCTAACAAACTATAATGGACAGATTTTGCTCCTTTATCCCAAAACAGACTCTTGTAGACATATCAACAATGCATAGAGTAATTGTTACAGTATTAGTATTCCGTTATAACCACATAAGACAGCACCTATCAGCAGCCACAGCGACCTAACTATTAGTTGGGTATAAGGGGAATTCCATTATAAGCGAGTTTGTTACATCTGATGCCGTTTCTACACATTTATGTGAGTGTACGTCTGGGACCTATGGACCTTGTCTGTTATAGCCAAGTTTCCATTATAACAGAGTCCATTATAATAGGATTATACTGTTCTGAAAATGCCACATAAATAGTTGTGTTTCATTTGGTTGTCTTGATACTGTAACTTCCCAGTTTTCAATATTATTAGCTGAAACTTATCATATAGACATTTCTTCCAGTGGCTTCTTGAGGTCAACTTTTCCTTCCTGCCTGAATACACACACACACACACACACACACACACACACACACATGCATATGTGTGTGTGTGTATATATATATATATATATATATATATATATATATATATATATATATATATATATATATATATACATATATATATATATATATATATATACATATATATATATATATATATATTTATTTATTTTTTAAGTGTAACATATTTACCACTGTGCATCATAAGACATAATCATGGCACTGCTATGGTTTAAGATTAAGCAAAAATATAGAATATTTATAGATCTCTTAGCCTCTGTTTCATTTATTAAAAGTAGCATTGTGAGAGTCATGTTTTAATATACATGTCTAACTACTAATGATTAAACATTTGGGAAATTGGACATTATAAATTCTTGGTCAAACCTGCAGGTATTGATTGTACTATAGTTGCCTTGGCCATCTGTGTGAAGTCTCATTTTTGGAAAATATGTTTAGTAGTAACTTTGCAAGTATATGATTGAAATGCAGGTTTCTTTGTCTTTCCATTAGCCTGTATCATGGCAACACAATGCAATGAAGTTATGGTGTCCTCTGAAAACTGCATAACATTATCCTGTGCTTCTTTTTAAAATTTTGTAAATATAAACCTGTCTCTCACTGGATGAGTACAGTATATTCTTACTGGAAGAAGAGCCATACCAGCAAAAATACAAATCCCTCTGGATAGTTCTTGCATAGGTTTAGTATAGGTGTCAAGTCTAAAACCAGCTGGTGATTATTCATGCTGACCTAGCAGTGTCAAAGACATATAATGCTTGGGTGCCAGCTGTTCAGCGGTCCTTCTTTATGAACTATTAGCATCCTAACTTGTGCAATGGATTCATAAATGTGGTATAAAAATATATTTTTTTCTTGATAGCTAGTGTATTTTCGCAATATCAGATTCCTTAATGCTGCTACAATTCTAGGTAATGACATTAATTTTATGCACGTTAACACAAAGCTTATAATTTGCTATTAGAATTTCAGCTACAACATAGCATACATTCAGTAATCACTGCAGGCTATTAAAGTTAACACTTAACATAATTATGAAGCAAGTTGACCTGCTGCATTGTTAGTCATTAAGATCAGCTTTGTGAAGCATGCCAGCCTTCAACAAACCAAACAATAATGTTCCTATTTCATGCAGGTAACCAATAATTTTGCAACATTGCTAAACACCTAGCAACAGAAAACAAACTTTAGAATAAAATAAACACTGATAAAAGCAAGTAGTTATGCCATAGAAGAGTTTTGTTCTTTTTTTTTTTATGCAGGTGGCACAGAATTTCTGTAATTCCTTGTAAAAATATATTTCACTTGCATTTCATCACAATGACAAAGTTGAGCAAACAGAAACAATATGTTAACTAGCTTTTCAGAATGTCATGCTGCAAAAATTCAGGCCTAGACAGATATGGTCTTATGAATCCTCAAATGTTTAAGTTATTCATTTTGATTACTAGAATACACTGTTTCAGTTATATACGATATAGTGTTTCAAATGAAATAATCAGAATTTGTAAAGTAATACCAGAGAGAATGTTGGCCAAAATTTGCATTTCTAAGACTTAAATCTAGTTTATTGTCTTACTAGGATATAACTTGAATAAAGCAGCTCATTTTAAGAATGGTTGTCCTTTTTATTTATTTAGTTTAAATTAATTCATTAGGTAAGTGAGATGGTCCATGGCTTCTTTTCGTCCATGATACAGATATAGATATAGATATAGATATGGATATAGATATAGATATAGAGATATAGATCAATTACCAAATGCCATTTCTCCACCATCTGGGAACAGTCATACTTTTTGCCACTCCACAAAAGTAGGATATCCACTGACTGACATCACTAATTTCAGATGAATCAACATATTATCTCCACTTTCAAATGTTCTAGACAAACGTATCCATGCATAACTTTTAACATATGTCCTCAACCACAACTACCTGTCACCATCCCAATGTGGCTGCCACCTACCCCACTGTACAGATACAGCCCTCCTCTCAATCCTCAGTACTATAATCTCACTCAGAAATGGTGTCCACAGTCTTCTTAGACTTCTTCAAAGCCTCCAATACATTCTCATATACAAAACAACTAAAAAGGCTCTCTCATATAGGTATATCAAATAAAACTACTCAGTAGTTTAAATCCTACCTTCTTTACAGAACACAAAGCTTGAAATGGCAATAATTCTTTTCCACTTTCATCGTTATCCCAGTAGGTGACCCTGAATGATCTATTCTAGGCCCACTGCTCTTCAATATTTTCATCAAAAGCTTACCATCAACACTTCATAAATCCTCACTTAAGCAATACGCTGATAACTCTACAATAATGTTTTCAGCTTCAAATATGGCTGAACTCCAAACATCTAAACAGCTAGCCTTCACAATCATTAAAGCCTGTCTAAACAAATTAAATTTACTCTTGAACCCTAACAAAAATCAAACTTGTTACTTTACTCAAAACAATTTCTACCCTGACAAATCCTCCCTTCCCCAAATTATCTAACAACGCCACACCTGAACTAGTGAACAACACCAAACTATTCAGTGTTACTACCAATGCACACTTAAAATTCAACCTGCACATTCAAAACATAACAAAAAAAAAAAAAAAATAGGCATGTTATACTGTGAACTAAAACTCTTGCCAGATCCTAATCCAAAATTTACAGCCCCTGCGTATTTTCTCCACTGCTTAACTTATGTGCCCTTGATCTACACCAACTGGCAAATTTCACAGCTACCTAAAAATTAAACAGTTCTACAACATACAGCTAAATTTATCAGTGCATTTTTTCTTCTTTATTGTATTTCCCCTCCTGTAAAACTTGACTCTTCTGTCTGTCTCAATGTATAACATGCATTCTTATCTGCTGTTTACTGGACGATACTGTTTTTATTAATTGTAAATGTTTCCTTTTTTTCTTTCTTTTCATTTTATCGCAATCTGTAAACATTTTCTTTTTTTCTTTTTTATATTTGTATAAATATATGTCTAACATATTGTCAGAAAAAATAAAAACAATGAATAACAGGAAGGAAAACGGACACAAGGTTAGTTTATGGCAGAAATACCTTGTTAAATCTTTGCTTTGCAGGCTTATCATACCGTTGGTTTACTACTAGGCCACTTTCTCTAGGGTCTGTGAGGCCTAAAGCACTCAGAGAGCTAGGAATCTTGTCTAATCTTGTTTCATAGTGCTGTACATGAACAAATTCAAAGTACACTATGCCCAAAAGAAGAAGACGAAAAAGATGTGAAAAACCATGGAAAATCAGGAACTAGAGCTTGTATTAACGTCAGGCTGAAAGCAAACCCCTACAGACCACTCCCATCTATCATGCTAGCAAACGTTTGATCCCTGGAAAACAAAATGGATTACCTAACATTGGACCTAAACAGCCATAGAGATGTGAGAAACTATTGTGTGTTTATCTTTACAGAAACATGGCTAAATTCAAGTATCAGTGACAGTACTATTCATCTGGATGGGAGGGGCTATCATTACTTAGAGCAGACAGAAACCAGACTCTTAGTGGCAAATCCCGGGGAGGTGGAATTTGCATCTACATAAACAACTGGTGCTGCAGCTGCAAGAAAGTCTCCACCCACTGCTCTGTGAACACAGAGTTCATGACAGTAAAATGCCCACCCTTTTACCTGCCGAGGGAATTCTCAGCTATTATTACTCTCACTACTCTCACACATCTAATACTCTTATTGACTGGGTACTTTGTACCTAATCCTTCCAAATATCATAACCCTGAAACCCTACCAAACACCCTGAGTGATCACTCCCCTATAAAAGTGCTTAGGTTCACTCCCCACTTCTCAAAACCTCCTAGATTTATCACTTGTCGCAAACTGTCTAACTTCCATACAGAAACCATTAATGTCCTCCTCTCTAAAGTCAACTGGAAATTCCTTACCCAACTCCCACTAGAAGAAGCAGTCCTAGCTTTCAACTCCACCTTCCTTAGCATCTTAGACTCACTTGCTCTCCCTCGTAAAGTTCGAATTAAGTCCACCATATCTCCATGGCTTTCAAAAGCCACTCGTACCCTTATGATAACTAGAGACAAACTATGGAAAAAATGGTCACAAACTAAGCTCTCTGCAGACTTACAAAAATATAAAGAACTCAGAAATCTGACAAAAAACACGTAAAGATAAAAAGGAATTCTATAACAAACCTCCCACAGCCCTAAATCTAATCCTAAAAAATTGTGGAACTCTATTAACCAAATATTACATCCCGGTAATCTTAGCTCCCTCAATCCATGCCGAAACAAGACATCTGAAGAAACTGCCACTATCTTCAATACCTATTTTATCGATTCAATATCTAAGCTACTGAACACTAACCCAAACTCTACTACTAACATCTTCAACTTTTCTGAATCTACTCCTAACACCATCTCCTCAAATACCTTCCTCCGCAAACCTGTACCTACTAGTTACATCAAAACTCTACTCTCTAAATTAAAACCATGCTCAGCATCAGCAGAGAATATTCCTTCCACTTTTCTTGTACTAGCAGCTGCCTCTCTTGTTCTCCCTATATCTATCCTAATTAATCACTCCATCTCTGAATCTAAAGTCCCTTCCATCTAAAAACAATGCTACACTCTACCTATACACAAAGGAGGTAACTCCTCTGATATCTCTAACTATTGAACCATTGCTATCCTCTCCCCTTTCTCTAAAGTACTAGAAAAATGTATTCATAAACAAGTTATGCAGTATCTAATACAGGAAAATCTTCTTACACCCACTCAACATGGCTTCAGATCCAAACATAGCACCACTACAGCTCTATTATCCTTCCTCAACACTGTCTCTATAGCCATGGATGACCATAAACTTATTTCTTGCCAATTCTTGGACATCTCAAAAGTTTTCAACACTGTCTCACACTCTCTTCTGCTGCACAAACTGCATAACCACAACTTCTCTGATACCGTTGCATGGTTCTTCAGCTACCTCACTGATAGATCTCAATCAGTGAGATGGCACTCAGCACTCTCCCCTCCTCTCCCTGTAAAAATGGGTGTACCTCAAGGGTCTGTCCTAGGCCCTTTACTTTTTAATATCTTTACTAATCAGCTCTATACCTTCTGTCCTCAATCATCTTTAGTACAATATGCAGATGACTCTACAGTCATCACCACAGCCAACTCTCCCTCTAAGCTCTTCTCAGCTATTCAGGCTTAGCTGAAACATGGCTCTGCAACAACCAGCTTATCCTTAACCCTAAAAAAACAAAGCTGTTACTCTTCCTACCTAAAAAGTTCAACAATATTAAACCCTCCTTCTCCATACAGTCCCTTAATAACACTCCCATTCAGGTAGAATTCAGCACTAAGCTCTTAGGCTTAACCATCGACGATCGGCTTAAATTTGACTTGCATGTTAATAACGGTATCAAAAAGACTCATTCAAAACTAGGGCTTCTTTACCGTAACAAGAAATTCCTTACCTCTGAAGCCAAGATTACTCTCTCTTACCTACCTTCTACCCAGTCTAATGTACAATTCTCAGATTCTCACAAATCTTAATTTAGCACTCCTGACCAAACTCGAAACTACCTACAACAAGGTAGCTAGATTTGCTGCCCAGCAAACTTACAAATCCCATCACTGTCTCTCTCTAAAACATATAAACTGGCTTGAATTACCCCACCAGCTTCTTCTCTCTCAGCTCCAGATCATCCATTCTATCCTATACCAGCCGTCCTACTGCCCAGCACTATTCCCCTCTCATCTCCCATTATTCTCCCTCTAGACCTCTCCAAACCTCTAACCAAGACCTACTACAAATCTACAAACCCAAGTCTAAATTTGAATGCAACATGTACAGCTATCACCCCACTATTGCCTGGAATAGGCTCCCAATAGAAATCAGGACCCTTACACATCCTAAACAATTAAGACAGCCACCAAAGAGCACTTTAAAAGTCACTGGTCCTGCCACTGCCCTCTCCCTCCTTAATCATCCCCTACTTCCCATACCTTAATCTACTTTCTGCCCTTAACTCACTCTTCTCACTAGCTCTCTCTAATCTTCCTTGAATACTCTTTCTACTATATAACATTGTATTGCTACTTAATGCCTTGTAGTAATCCTGTAACATTGCTGTTTAATGCTAATTTATAATGAAAATTGTATAATATGTTGGAGCTTTTCTCCCCGGGCCTCCACTGAAAAAGGGCTCTTCAGCTCAGTCGGACAATCCCAGTCAACAAATGTAAAATAAATAATAAATGTAAATTATCATCTCAGCTGTTTATATTCCTCCAAGTTCAAACAGAAATGAAGCACCATCCACACTTTACCAGTCATTCAGTGAAATGCAGAGCAAAACCCCCCTGATTGTGTCTGTATCATAGTGGGCTACTTTAACCAGGCTAATCTAAAATCAGTCCTGCTGCATTACTACCAAGATATAGACTTTGCCGCCAGAGTTGCCAACACACTATATCGGGTCTACACCAATGTCAAACAGGAGTTGTGGGCAATGCCCCTCCCGCAACTTGGTAATCCGGATCATCTATCTGTTATGTTGACACCAGCCTACAGACCACTGCTCATCAGAGAGAAACCATTCAAGAAGTAAATAAGAGTCTGGCCAGGAGAAGCAATCTCTGCAGTTCAGGATTGCTTTGAATGCACAGACTGGAACATGTTCAAAGAAGCTGCAACTGTAGATCAGCACACCAATCTGGAACAGTGCACTGAGTCAGTAGTAGGATACATATCAAAGTGTGTGGACGATGTGACAGTCACCAAGTGCATCACCACACAAGCCAACCAGAAACCCTGGCTCACAAGTGAAGTGTATGAGCTCTTGAAGACACGCAACACTGCCTTCAAGTCGGGAGATAAGGATGCTCTTAGGTCAGCCAGAGTGAACCTGAGCAAGGGAGTAAAAACAGCAAAAAGGCATATGGTCAGAAGATCCAGAGCCACTTCAGTGACCTCAGTTACTCAAGGCAACTGTGGCAAGCCATACAATCTATCATGGACTACAAGCCTACTTCAGCATAGTGTGATGACAGTATCAACTTCCTCAATAAGCTCAACACCTTCTTCAATAGGTTTGAGGAAAGAAATAACACAACTGCAATGAAAGCCCCTACAAATCAAATGGACAAAGTACTGTGCCTCAACACTGCTGATGTCAGAAGAATCCTGAACAGTGTTAATCCAAGGAAGGCGGCTGTTCCTGACAAATCCTGACATGGGTGCTCAGAGAAAGCACTGACCAAATAACACACGTTCTCTCAGACATCTACAATATCTGCAACATCTAATTAAATCAGGCTATCATGCCCAAATGCTTCAAAACTACAACCATAATACCTATACCAAAGAAGTTCCCAACGTTAACTCTAAATGACTACCGTCCCAGAGCACTCACTTCAGTAGTAATGAAGTGCTTTGAGAGGTTGGTCAAGGACCATATAACATCCAACTTTCCTACATCTTTAGATTCACTTCAGATTGCATATTGACCAAACTGCTCCACAGAAGACACTATATCAATGTCGCTTCACTTATTCATGGCTCACCTGGAAAACAAGAACTGTTATGTGCGAATGTTGTTCATAGAAGTTAGCTCTGCCTTTAACATAGTGATCGTCCAACATCTGATAAGAAAACCTGACCAACTGGGAATAAACACTCTCCTATGCAATTGAATACTGGACTTCCTCACAGACAGACCACAGACAGTACGCTTTGGCAATAACATGTCCGTAAGCATCACTATGAACACAGGGATTCCTCAGGGCTGTGTTCTGAGCCCTTTATTGTTCACCTTGTTAACTCAGGACTGCGCCACCAAGCTTAACTCAAACTACATTATCAACTTTGCAGACGACACGACTGTCGCAGGTTTCATTAGCAATGATGGCAAATCAGCCTACAGGGAGGAAGTCAGTCAACTCATCATTTGGTACGACAACAACCTCACTCTAAATGTGAACAAGACCAAAGAGACCATTGTCGATTTCAGGAGAAGGTATAAAATACACTCTCCACTAACAATCCATAATGAAATAGTGGAGAGAGTGGAAAGCACAAAATTCCTGGGGGTACATATCACGGATGACGTAACATGGAGCAGTAATACTACTGCCATTGTAAAGAAAACACAGCAACACCTTCATTTTTTTGTTTCAGAAGAGGAAGGTAAACCTTCCCTCTCCAATCCTCACTACCTTCTACAGAGGCACTATAGAGAGAGTATACTAATCGACAGTATTAAAACTTGGTACAGTAACTGCTCCACTTCAGACCAGGTTAGGGTAGCAGAGAAAATCATTGGGACCATGCTCCCAGACATCCAAGAAATAGACCTGTCACAGTGTCTCAGAAGGGTCAACAGCATAACCAGAGAAACTACCCACCCTGCCCACGGACTGTTCACTTACTTATCTTTTTGGTAAACGCTACTGTAGTATGAGATGCAAAACATCCAGATTTAATAAGAGTTTCTTCCCACAGGCCATTAGACTGCTAAACTCACACCAACTCCACAACATGCTGAATGCTGAACTTTGTGCAATATTACTCCACCGAGATTCTTAAATTATTATTTTTGTGCACTAACCAAAGATGCAAAGCAACTGTGCAATAATGATTACCGTGGAAAAGGTCTCCTGTATGTGCAATGAATATGTATAGTAGTTAAGAGTTTAATAAAATAATGTATCAGCTGTTGTACTTTAGATTGTCTGTATGTGGAAATGCCTCCACCTTGAGACAGAGTAAAGAAATTTCATTCAGTGATTCACAAGTTGTATAGTCTGAATGACAATAAAGTTCACTTTGACTTTGTTTTTGACTTTGACTTGACATTTACTGTAAAATGTTTTAGAGCTTTTCTCCCTGGGCCTCCACTGAAAAGCAAAGATATATATATATATATATATATATATATATATATACACACACACACACACACACACACACACACACACACACACACATACATACACACACACACACATATATATATATATATAATATCCAAAGGACTTCATCAGAAAAAACACATGCTTTCAACTCACAAAATTTAAATAAAAATGCTCCTATCAAATATCAGGGGCAGTAAAATAATTATGCGCTCAGTAATTAAGCCTATTATGAAACTTTTAGGAAACTAAAAAAAAACTTGTAATTTATCAAAACAAAACCAACCATTAAAAGAGCTTAAGCTGAAATACTATAGAAAATACTACAAGGAATATAATAAAAATGCTAAACATTACTTAAAATAGCTTTACATTGTTTAAACTTTATTAACCATTTACCTTTTGTCTTTAAGGAAGATGTGAAGCATTTTATATAGGAATGACTTCTACAGACCTTAATAAAAGGATAAAAGAAGATATATACGTGCTAAAAAGTAAAGGTACTGATAATGCCTTATACAAACTTAGTACTGTGTGCATAATTTTTTTAATTTCTATTGTAGAATATGTTCCTCTAGATAAAAGGGATAGGGATTATAAGAACTCTATAGAGAAAAAGAAGACTTTATGGCAAATTAAGTTACAAGTTGATCAACAACCTGGACTAAATAAAGTTATTAATATCAAATGTTTCCTTAAAGACAAAAGATTATGGTTTAATAAAATTTAAACAATGTAAAACTATGTTAAGTAATTTTTAGCATTTTTATTATATTATTTATACTATTTTCTATAGTATTTTAGCTCAATTTCTTTTAATGGCTAGTTTTGTTTTGATAAATTACAAGTTTTTTTTTTTTTTTGTAAAGTTTCCTAAAAGTTTCTTAATAGGCTTAATTATTGAGTGTATAATTGTTTTATTGCTCCTGACATTTGATTGGAGCATTTGTATTTAAACTGTGTATGTTGAAAGCAGGGTTTTTTTTTCTGATGAAGTCCTTTGGACAAAAAGCTAAATTATTAAAGTTTTGTTTCACTTAAAAAAGGTTGTCAGCAACAGTATTTCTTTGTCTCCGATTTTCCTAGTGTGACTACTTTCATATGCCATGGGAATGCAGAAATAGATTCAAGTCTATTATGCAGTGGAGGAGTACTTGAATTAGGTAGTACTTATTTTTGATTAGTGCATAATAAATATTCAGTTAAGGTAATGTCCCCAGCATTGTATAGTTGTAGTCTTAGCCATTGTCTTTAGGTTTTCATAAAAAGCTCCAAAATGACTTGTTAAAAAAAATAAAAAGATGCATATTAACAAGAACAAAACATGTTGTGAAGGATGAAACTTCCATCTAAACACATGAATACTATTGCATGTTTCTATACTATGTGGACTAATTGTGGTGCTTTCTAAAGTTAACTATATATTACTCTGTTTATAGCAGGATTATAGCTAGACTTGTATATCTTCTGTGAGTTTACATTTTTAGATTTTTCTAATACTGTCAGTAAAGTTTCAATTAATGTGTTCTGTTTTAAAAAATACATGAGGGTGATTTAATATCTCAGCTACATAATACACAATATGCTATATTGCATTTTTGTTCAGTAATGCAGATAAATGAACAATATAATTTCTTTTTAAACTAAGGGTATGATATCTTATTCAATTGTAGAGTGTAAGATGTGAAGTGCATGAAATTATTTCCTATTGAAGGTTCACAAAAATCAAATTCTTGCATACGTGTTCATTTTTTAATAACTCACGTTTGACTTTCCTCTTTCAAAAACAAGTGCAGTACAACCTTCAGCAGATATGAACAGGTACTACAGCCATTTCAAATGCTACACAAATTTTGATCAAATGCAAGAAAATAAATAATAAATTGTTGACAGTGACTGTATATAACAGTGGCTGAAATGGTGCTTGCATGATCCCTGTTCTGTGATGAAACACCATAACACTAAGAATTGTAATACAATAAGCAAATTTTGTACAACTTATATAGAAGTCATTTATTGAGATTCATTGTTTAATGTAGCAAAGCTGAACATACTATACTGATGTTTTAAATGAGACCCGGAGAACTCTTTTCATCAGTTCTGAGTTGCCACAATAACTCACATAATTCCGGTTTATTTTTCTAGTCACTCCCCCTTTAACAAAGCTGTAACTTCTCAAGTATAGAAAACAAATGCATGTCTGTGTTGGAGCAAAAAATTAAATGTTTATTAGTAGCTAGGATTAGTTCCATTCAGAATGTTGAACACACTAAATACCAACACTGAAAAGATCAACTTTTAAATGCTGAAACATAAATATGCCAAAAAGCTGTCTTAGCAGTTGCCCAAGTTCGTGGTAGAGTGAGGACTGTTTTTTTGTTCTTTCTCCACTGTGGCGGAATCGCACTATTGGTATATATAATTAGCAGGGGTGCAAGGAGGCTAGCACCCATTCACAGCATCTTTTTTTTTTTATTTCTGTTTCATTTTTCACTGTTTTGAGGATCCACCTTTTTGGGCTGATCTTTTCAGTGTCTGTATTTATAGCATTCGGCATTCTGAATGAACCCACTGAGAGACCTGTGTTTGTGGAACAGGAGTGTTCTGAAGTGACACCAAAACATCATTAATGATTTTTGAAGTTGAAAGAGGAGTGCAAATGAAGAAAGTTGAAATGTAAACTGTCATTCCCTGTTATTTTTAAGGTGTTCTGGAATAAAGATGTGTTGACTTTTGGTAGTCCAGATGACATGGTGGAAAGATAAAATAATTACATTTGAGGTGGGGGTGACGGATGCGTTTAAGGTGGAGGTGGGATTACATCAAGGTTCAGCTCTGAGCCCTTTCTTATTTGTAATGGGGATGGACAGGTTGACAGACGAAATCAGACAGGAGTCCCTGTGGACTATGATGTTTGCAGATGACATTGTGATCTGTAGTGAGAGTAGGGAACAGGTGGAGGAGACCCTGGAGAGGTGGAGATATGCTCTAGAGAGAAGAAGAATGAAGGTCAGCAGGACTAAGACAGAATATATGTTTGTGAATGAGAGGGAGGATAGAGGAATGGTGAGGATGCAGGGAGTAGAGGTGGCGAAGGTGGATGAGTTTAAATATTTGGGATCAACAGTTCAGAGTAATGGTGAGTGTGGAAGAGAGGTGAAGAAGAGAGTACAGGCAGGATGGAGTGGGTGGAGAAGAGTGTCAGGAGTGATTTGTGACAGACGAGTACCAGTGAGAGTGAAAGGGAAGGTCTACAAGAGGGTAGTGAGACCAGCTATGGTATATGGGTTGGAGACAGTGGTATTGACAAAAAGACAGGAGTCAGAGCTTGACGTGGCAGAGTTGAAGATGTTAAGATTTGCACTGGGTGTGTGAGGATGGACAGGATTAGGAATAAGTATATTAGAGGGTCAGCCCAGGTTGGAAGGTTTGGAGACAAAGCCAGAGAGGCAAGATTACGTTGGTTTGGACATGTGCTGAGAAGGGATGCAGAGTATATTGGGAAAAAGATGCTAAGGATGAAGCTGCCAGGTAACAGGAAAAGAGGAAGGCCTAAGATAAGGTTTATGGATGTGGTAAGAGAGAACATGCAGGTGGTTGTTGTGACAGAGCAAGATGCAGAGGACAGGAAGAAATGGAAACAGTTGATCTGCTGTGGCGAGCCCTGATGGGAGCAGCCGAAAGAAGAAGAAGAAGACTAGCACAACTGCTGGTGGAAAAGTCTTGTAACATGGATGTCTGCATTAAAATGTAAGTCATTGAAATATTTGCCTAATGAATAGATGTGAAAGTCTAAATTTGACCTTTGCATTAGGTAAGCAATTACTGTGCAATTATCCTGATGGCGAGTTTTGAAGTTGTTTGAGAATATTATCAAAACTTGTAAATAAGTTGCTAAATTTATATCAACAAATAGAATTCAGCATATTCTACAATTATGACTTACATGATGCTGGAATGGTTATAGTATTAACTTTTGCAAGCACTATCTTTTATTTTAGGATTAAACAAGGTACCTGGATACTACATTGCGTTTTAAGGGTTAACTGTACAGAAATAAAAACTTTGACGTTGAGCAAGAACATAATGACTTATAAACCAGTTCAGTAAAAATAATTACGATTTGATGTTTGTATTATTTGGGATGTAAGAAATACAGTATGTAAGCACTTGCATTCACTAAGTGTTTAAGCAGAGTTATCAGTTAGTCTATGTCTTTTTTATTATCTACTGTATTAAAGACATTTACAATACATGTTTATTAAGACTAATGTCTATTTAGAAAAGTTAAAAAAAGTTTATAATATGAGCATTGTTGGTGATATAAACGGATAAAGTGTTGACTACATCACAGGCAACCTTGGTTATAGGTTCACATTAGTTATTAGGCATGCATTTAAGGAGATCATGCAGAAACCTAAAGTGATTTCCCAAATACCCAACAGTATTATTTGGTTATGTAATATAGAGTCACACAATAGGCAAATGGAGGGTGAAGGAATCAAACTCTGGACCACAAGAATCAGTTCATTAACATCTAATAGCCACAATCCTCTCCTCTCCTTTGACAGGCACTAACGACTCAGGCATTTGATGGTGCAGGCAGGGAAAATTAACTTGCCTATTTCAGAGTGGTGGAAGAATGTGGGTGGCTCTTCACTAAGCTTTGGTAGAGGCTGGAGCTCAGTTGGAACACTAAGCTGGTAGGTTCAGAAGAGGACTGCTAACAGCTGAGCAGGCATGACCACTCTATGGACACACAGTAGGCAGTCTTCATTGGTCACCTAGCTTAGAACATATATCAGCACACTGTGGGAATTAGGGCTGAAAAAAATCCCAGACTCCCTCAGTATGATGGTACCACTCCTGATAGCTTCACCCTCACCTCCAGAGACAAGAGAAGACAGGAGAGTTCATGACCTGGAGGAACGAATGCGTCAACTCAATGACAGGAGACAGGCCTGATGCTCAGGAGTGTAAGACAAAAAAAAAAGGAACTTTGTGATGTGTATGCATACTCTTCAATATTTCTGATGGACTGATGAAATAGAAATAAAAGCAAAAATAAAAGTTATTACTACAAAAAAAGGTGAAGAATTTACAGTATTTAAACACCTGGAAGAATAGCATATTACAAAGGAGGTTGTATGTTTTAACTTTTCTGATTTTAAGAGCATGTACAATAAAGACATTTATATAGCTGATGAAGCTTTACAAAAACTGTGTTGTTTAGCATAACTGTTCAATTTTGTACACAGAACTAAATTAAATGATTTCTGCACCGATAAAGACTAAATAATATAACATACTTACACTGGCATGCATGATACAGGACTGGATACAAAAGTTAAATAAACATGTAAAGGTTTTATATTAAAGGAAAGAGTGGTAGTGTAAGGTATTGTTAGAGCTATGGCATAACATTGTCATAGGGTAACATGACAGACATACATGTCTGCTTACTGACAGAGAGTTTTGGGAGACAGTCTGAAAGCACTACATTACAAGTAGTTAGATACAATAACAGTAAAGGAAGAAGATCTTGTGCAGACTAGTAATGAGAAATGGTGTAAACTAGTGCTAATTATGTGGGGCATAAAGTAATAATAAAAAGGAGACTAGAGTGTTTGTGAAATATATGTGTGGTTAAAAATGTTCAGCTTTCACCATGGATGGGAAAAATGTAATGGAGAATAAGGAAGTTATGAATGATGGTGATGTGGTTTCTTTCCATCATAAATAAGTTAAACAGCTACGATATATGTCCTAGAACCATTGAATTATGTTGTTATAATGAGGGTAATAGCTAGCATCACAGATACAATATGGTTGCTGTATAATGAAAATCTATGGAAATATATGTAATGTGAAAAGGTAAAATGTTTTCACTGAAATTAAAATGAAGTAACTATGTTTACTTTATTAACAGCAATGAAGATGATCAAAGAAAAAGAAAAATCAAAATACCGCAATCAAATATCTCCAATCTGAAAATATATCAAGTGTGATCAGCAAAATAAAGTAATTAATTAAACATATGTTAATAGCCATTACTATTATAAGATTGTCATGAAAGCTGCATTTTCCTCGATTATCAGTTCATGGAACATCTGTGCTCCTGGACAAGTGTAAAGTGGGTGATTACAAAACATTCTGCCCAATTCCGCATTAAAGAACTCCTTAATTGCTGATCCCCACAGGACTTCACCGCCAGCACACTTTCTACATGTGTACTGGCAGAGATTTCAGGTTTTTGGGCTTTTTCTTTTTCATGTACAGCTGTACAAGTTTGGAGTTAGTATATTTAAGTAAGAAGGGCAAAATCTTCCCCTGCAAAAAAAAATATTTTTTAGTTTCAGGCAGCTGAAGCTTCAACCTGTTTGCCTTATCTGCTTGTAGCTTTAACTTGTTTAGTATCTGGGAAAGGTAGTGTAATCATATTCAGAGACTCTTTAACATACTTGAGAGGGCAATCAGTGGAATATTTCAGCAAAATAACCAATCATTCATTATAAATTTAGTTGTTACCTTAACATAGTTAACAATGTCAAAAACAGAAAAACCTTGCTAAGACCAAGCAAACAACAAACTGATGAAAGAAGCATTGCGGCAGGACCCAAGGAACCAGGCAAACTGCAAAATACAAAAGCCAATCCAAGAGAATCCAAAAGTAAAAAACAAAAGGACTAGGTTAACGTTCAAAAAGTCCTTTATTAGCACTTTCGTTCAGCGATGTGAATTTCTTCAGATACAACAACTTACTAAAACAACATTCTTAAAACACCCAATAGTTCAATTAACAATTCACAATAACAGTTCCCTCTAAAAATCTCAATGCAACCACCACCCCTTAAAACAGCATATATACAAAAATAATAAAATAAAATCCATGAATTCAAAGTCTTTTGGATAGTAAGTCAAAACTTCGTAGCTTTGCAAGGCTTTAATTTTCAACAAACGAGAAATGGAACACATTTTGTTAAGCCCTGGCCATTTAAAGGCATTAAGTTTTAGCTGCCATAGTAATTCCCTCTTTTCCAACAACAATTCTGTGGGTCCACCCCTAGGTCCTACACTCACTCTATCTATTGCCATATATTTACAGTTATGGCCAACTGACTCGCTGATATGTTTAGCAAGGGCATTAGTTACTTGTCCCTTCCTTATAGCATATTCATGCTCATAAATTCTATCTCTTAATCTGCAGTTAGTCTTACCCATATAGAATCCACTGCAAAGCTGACAACTTGCTATATAAACTATACTTTTACTATTGCAGTCAAATTTATGTCCAATTTTATACTCATGTCCCCCAATCTGGAATTTACCAGTCGATATCTTGGAACACCATGGGCATCTACCACATTTTCCCATACTTGGATATTTGTCTGCTGAAGTGATTTTTAACATTTCCAGTATTTTCTTAAAATTAATGCCCCTTCTAAATACAACTGTAGGGCCTACCCCGAATTTATCTTTCAGTTGTGTTTCTTCCATCAAAATTGGCCAGTTTTTATTTAAAATTAACCTAATGGACTTATGCTCCGAACTAAGTAACTAATGCCCTTGCTAAGCATATCAGCGAATCAGTTGGCCATAATTGTAAATATATGGCAATAGAAAGAGTGAGTGTAGGACCTACGGGTGGACCCACAGAATTATTGTTGGAAAAGAGGGAATTACTATGGCAGCTAAAACGTAATGCCTTTAAATGGCCAGGGCTTAACAAAATGTGTTCCATGTCTTGTTTGTTGAAAATTAAAGCCTTGCAAAGATAGGAAGTTTTGACTTACTATCCAAAAGACCTTGAATTCATGGATTTTATTATTTTATTGCAGATATATATTTTATTAACTAATTTTAATAATAATAATGAATTTTGTTTATCTACTGTTTTAAGGGGTGGTGGTTGCTTTAAGATTTTTGCAGGGACTTTTTATTGTAAATTGTTAATTGAAGTATTGGGTGTATTTAAGAATGTTGTTTTAGTAAGTTGTATCTGAAGAAGTTCACATTGCTGAATGAAAATGCTAATAAAGGACTTTTTGGACATTAATCCAGTCCTTTTGTTTTTTACTTTTGGATTCTCCTGAATTACCTTTCGCATTTTGCAGTTTGCCTGGTTCCTTGGGTCCTGCCACAGTGCTTCTTTCACTAGTTAACAATGTCTTCACAAAAGCCCCTGAAGATGGAAGTGACATAAATAAAAAAAACAAAAAAGTGAAAAAAAATATTGTTTAGGTCATAGTGGCACTGAGTGGGAGTCACAAATATCTAAAGAATATTCAGAAAAATGTAAACTTTGCAAAACGGTATTAAAAAAGAGTAATATTTATGTAAAAAGATGGCATTCAAAAGCCACAGGTCTGCAACACAATGGTAGGAAAGATTGTGTGATGTAGTATGTCAACAGAGTGTGGAACTATGATGAGGAATATGGTGATATAGGTGACATCATCATGATCATGCTACACACAATTGTTAAAACCTTTGAAATGTTACAATGTCTACAGTGCAGGAAAGCAAAGCACATGTGTAAAATGGAGAAAGTAAAGCTGGAGCAGAGAAAATTGACAAATATTATGGCAAGCACAAACTATGTACTGAGCTCAAGAGCCATATATCCAGCCATACCATGATGATGCTGGCAGTTCTAACACTAGACACATTGCTGTTCTGTTCACTGGCCAGTAACTCTTTGTTTGGTACACAGTACACACAGACATGGTGGACTAAGTATGTGGTATGTGACCTTCATACCACCTGAACAGTATGCATGGCCAAAGAGTAAGACTGGAAAACTTTGTGAATCCTGCTACAGGTACATTCCAGATGATTACAGGAATATCTCAGGCATCTGCATCAGTATTGAAAATGCAGTTATTATCTGCATGCCATGGCATGTGGGTGACTCCAAGCCTTTCCTGATGTCCTCCTAGGAATGATAAATAACCATCTAAGCATTCCACAGAGTTGCAGGTTTGCTAACGGTTTTAGATGAAACAAACTGCATCCATATAGCATATATATTCCAGTAGGAAATTAGGATATGTTTTATATGAACTCTACATCTAGCCAGCTAACTAAGTATCAACTTGTCCTACAAGTGATGAAGCCTAAGCACCGCAGTCCTGAATGATGACATGTATGTGACATCCTTGGTGGTGTGTTGTGAAAGACACACATCAGACACATGAGAAAACACACACTGTGGTAGAGAGAGACATATACAGTGTCAGACATCTTCAAGGGGCAGCAGTAGGGGATTCAGTACTCATCACAGATATTCCAGACTTATGTCGTGCTACACGTCTGCCTACAACAGAAATTTGTCACAGGACAGCCCATGGTAGCAGAGCACAGGAGAGCTACCCATCAAAAGTGGGAGATCTGATACGGCAAAACCTGATGATTTAAAAATTAAACTGTGTCTCATCTCAGTATTCCTGATTTGGGAGGCTGTGCCCCCCCCCAGCTTCCCATTATCCATACATAATAACTCTTTACCTGGTACACCTCGGAGAAGGGGATTACTCCAAGATCCACAATTTAAAAGCTAGTATATACCCCTCCAAGTATACTACTAGAAGACTATACTTAACATCCTTGGACGTTCAGTATGCACCACATAGAAGAGTCTTACATGCAGTGCAGAGCAGACTATATTAAATAGGATGCCACAGAAGCATCACCACTTACAGCATCTGGAAGGTTTGTCTGCAACATACCATGTAGCACATGTTAATGTACCATACCTCACAGTAGTGACCTTCAATGACCTAGCAGCAGTGTGCTAATGGGAAGTGAGATACAAGCATGTACAGTTACCATGATTAAGTTGCATCATTATATAGTCTGTGTAGCACAAATGTTATGAACACAGTGTATCACACAGGGCATCTAGTATAATAACTGTCAGATACTCATTAAATATTAACATACACAGAGGACAGCCAGTTAGAATCATAAAAACACTGCAGATTGTAGACAAGAACCACGTATTAGACATCCCTGTCATGCTTGTGCATGTGTTTCCATGGTGGCAGAGAACAGATAAGAAGGCACTCACATGGGAAAAGAGCTGGCTGGCAGCCCCACCACTTTAGAAGTGAATATACTTCACTGTGGTCACTATGGGTAACATCAGCCCAAGAATTCTGTACAACATTGAATGATACAGAGGTCATTGTACCCAGGGCATAGCTATTACTGCTGTCTACCAGACAGTGGCCTAATGCATAACATTCATGGTGACCCCAAACCAGCTCCACAGAGCTGTACAGTGTTTGCACATCATCTGTGTCTTACACAATGTCGATCCGAATGTTGAAAGCTAGCATCTTCAAACCCACTCCATGAGATCCATTAGTCCAGTGTTTAGCTGTGTCACATCATATCTCTCAGCACTGTGCACCAGGCATATAGTTCTGTTGAATCCAAATAGTGCTGTTACCAGGTGACATTGATGGTTAATGTTCTGGTGTAGCACCATGCTGCATGTAACATAATTTGGGTCATTCCTCCACCATGGCACAGCTCTATGCATACATTTGACCCATATGGCATGCAGTAGCAGACATCCTGGAATGTCACATCTCAGCTGTCAATGGTAATTGTGAAAATATGCCCTCTTACTATTATGCAGCAAATGAAAGCAGTTCTACTGTCAACATAGCAAACACTGTCTAAGACTAGTCTTGCAATGCTCTCACCTTGTCTGTCCATTCTCCATTATGGTAAGGTGGCATGACCAGCCTGTGTCACATATCTATATGATTCTTGCTGCCCATGTCAGACTGAGGACACATATCATGTAAGGCAGTGGTGCTATTATCATTGCTGCAAACCTCTTCAAGTACCAGGTGCAAATCATCACTGCCATCTGCCAGTCCCATCACAGGTAATGTGTCCAACAACTCCTCAAAGGCAAATCTGCCTGCCTAGAGATGTGTTAGAGACCTTTGTAGTGTCTCAGTATCAGCCATGCTGCAGCTGAGCTGTACTCATACCACATTTGACACAGTAAACAGGATGCATGTATACAGTTGTTAACAGATGGTACATATGTTACAGATGTAGCTCAAGTGAAGACTGTTTCTGCAATGACCATTTTGTCAAGACCAGTTGACAAAAAATGGCATTTTGTCAAAATTCAGACTTGGTAAAACTAAAATTAAAATAAAGCATTTTAACGAATAACAAATGGCCCATACTTCTCACACAGGGGAGACCTCTACACCACCTGTTTTAGTATAACCATCGCTAGTATAACCATCTCTTTGGTTGTTGCATTTTAAAGGCAGAAATATAGTGACTCTGAATAAATATACTGATTTATCAAGTGAGTCCCAAACAAATTTTCTGTGACAAAACAAGCTTTGATGACTCAGACATTTTCTATATGTCACACTACAGCACATGTACCTGTGGATTAAGAAATCACTGCAATTGTACATGTAGCAAATACATGGCTTCATAGCTCCACTACTAAATCATAACACACCCATGACATCATAGCACCCACAATATCAAACTTGCCAAAATGAAATACTGTAATTTAAATTATAGAAGAGTTTAAACACTTTGAATTGCAAACTGACTACAAATTGCACTTTGCAAATCACTGTAACTCTGTCACCTCCAAAAGAAACTAGCTTGTAGGAAGGCTGCAAAGCCTGAAAAGATTTCTTATTAATCAGCCGATGAAAAAGATTGCCTGCATCTTAATTAATTTCATATCTCATTATGGAAGCTGCTGTACTTACTGCCATGTCTGCTTACACTACATACAAAAGAACATCCTCATACAAAAAATATATCTTGCAAGTTCAGTACAAGACTTATCACTGACTCACTGTAAGAATCTTTAGCAGACTTGCATTAAAAAAGCAAAACTAAATCTGAAAAGTCTACACTTGTCCACAGAAGAAGTCTGCTCAACCATTTGCCCATCTTAAAGTGTCACCTAGTGGTTATATTAAGGACATACACTAACCATGGCTGGGCTTAAAAAAGTCCTCCCTGGGGTCATTAGCCTTTTAATCATCAATGAATGTATGTGATGAACACCTGCCAGTATCTGTAGCAAAGCCAAAGAAACTCACGTGTGTGAACTCCATGCAAAGGAGTATAGAAATGTCTTCAAAGAAGACATTAGAGGTTATTGGAATGCTCAGAAATATTGCAGCTGTACGATTGATGATCCCATCTGATCATCATGGCATTTCTTCTAGTACATGACTTCTCAGCATTTCATCCTAGTTTACTTCTCTCAATCAGCTAACATTTTCAGCCCCTCAGCAACCTATTGTGTTATCCCCTCATTTTCATTTTATCTTGTGTATTCTTTCATTTTCTTCTATTCTCTTTTACCTTGTGACATCTTACTTCACCTAGTTCTGTCTATTTTCATTTCACTTCTACCTATCCACACATGGCCAAATAACTGGTTATTTTACAGCTTATCCAAGCAAGGTCTGATCTTTTACATTCCTCTCACTATTATAATATTTAATGATTCAATAACATTGGCTTGATTTGGTCATTAACACCTTTCCCAAAGCTGTACATCAGCTATAAGTTTGATACTTCACACATTTCTCTTGCCATCTACTGAGCTCTGAGAAAAGGCAGCTACGTTTATGGTAACTGTTTTTTTCTATAGCAGGCTTACAAATTTATATAAAAAGGTTATTTTCTTTTAATGCTTAGAATAACTATAGTTTAATATAGCCAATTGTTTACTAGAGTTAACAAGCTGCTTTTTACCTAAAGTATTTAACTCCACATTAAATAATAAGTCTCTCCACCTGTACATAATTGGTGTGTTACTTTTCTACCAATGCTCGCTCTACCAGATTACATAATTTGCTTTAATTCATTGAACTGCAGTAGTTACACACTGTTTGCTGATGTATCCACTCCTTTTTAATTGCTGATTTGCCTATTAGTTAGCAATTACTGTTTACACATATTATCTATTGCTCAGACATGTCACAGATGTAAAACATATATTAACTTATCCTGTGACTGTTTCCTTGTCAGACTAGTTTCTAAAATTTAAATGTATTACTCTGTGTTGTAATGTGGTCCTTTTTTATCTGGCCTCCCCTATAAATCAGCTCTGCCCAGTGAGTAAATAAATAAATAAATAAACTGATCACAGTATGATTGCTATATATTATAGTATGTAATGGTGATTTGTGCTGTTACACATTATCTTGGAGATCTCATTCTTTTATACCAACTTTGAGAAAATAAAGAGGCAGTCAGACAGAACTGAACAGTATTCAAATACATGGATATCCTTTGCATATCTTGGGGAAAAACGTACTGCACTCTTGGCCTTTACATAAGTGTATCTGTGAGGTAAGGCTGTATCTACAGTCTGTGGTCAACAAAGGTGAGATCAATACTATACATGGTATAAACAAAAGAACATATACATATTGGTGGCGGCTCCATCAAATTCAGACTAACCATTGGCATTTCACAGGTTCACTCATAAGTTAATATTCAGTTTTGGCTGCTGAATACATAGATTCCTTACACTTGTTGGTGGATCAGGGTTCTTGTGTAAATGTAGCCATGCGGTTTATATAAGTGCTTTTATTCCCTCATAGGGTCTACTGCACTGCCTCCTGTGCCCATATGCAATATGTTTGATATCGTCTGGATAATATCACTGTGAAAGACGATCTGTTTATTTTTGATACTGTCCAGGCAACTTTCTAGTCCAGACCGAACAGTAACTAAAAAAACATCAGTGCCTAAGAAATAATGGGTCTTTGGCAGTACTTTGGGTTATGATGCAATTATACATCAGTGTTGCAATTTTTCCAAGGTATTGACATTGGTGTGTGTGTGTGTGTAACTGAAAATATCACTGATATTCTATGCCAAGTGAACATTAATCACTGATGAAATAGGTACTATAGTGCATCAGGTGGTTGCTATAGTAACATGATAAGAACTGACAGTCATGGTTTCCTTTTCAGATAAGGAAATCTATCAAGACAATGCTGACATGCTGCAAGAGCAATGGTCCCAGTTATACTCACAATAAAGGTATGTTCTCTGTTCAGTATTACACAAACTCAGAGCCTCAACAGGTTTTCCACCTTTTGATAATCTCCATAAAACCTTTTCCCTGAACCATTTTCCTAAATCAGCATTGAAATGATCCAGACTAGAAGCCTTTCTAAAAGAAAAATTAAAAAAAAGACTATAAGCCTTTCTATTCCCTAGTGGTAATTCATTCCATAATTTACCTGCCCTATTGTGGACATATGAAACCAAAAATGTATTATTCCTAGTACCATACATGTGGTGGCTTGTTTCCATACCAAGAAAAACCAGCATAGTGACATTGTTCATACATTTATACACAATTATAAGATAACCTTGGACCAAACTGCACCATACTAAATACAGGGATAATGGCTCCAGTTGAGTCCTGCTCTTTAGATGTTTAGCTCTTTGTATCTGTTTAGAGTAAATACTTCTACATTTTTTCCAACCTTACCCATTGTGAACAATTATAGGTACAAGCAGTTCTACAATATTTTACATAAGGCCTTACAACAGCCTTATAGATGGGAACCAAAACGGTCTCATCGCTGTTGGAAATGCTATACATGATATCCCTGATAACTACACAGCACTTCTTAATGACCAGTGTAAGATTAGCCACATATTTTAGTTGATTATTCACTATGAAGCCCAAATACCTAACTCTGATCTCAATATTTAATATAATACTATCGACTGCCTATGGAAAACGTGGATTAGTATAACCAAAGTACAATACACAGTGCCCAAGAGTACAGACTATCCAAATATCCCTAACTGCCACTATTTTGGTGTCAACAGCTAACTTACTAAGCTATATGTTGCTATGGATTGGAAATGTTGATAGTTTCACACTAACCCTGATTAAGTTCATAGATGTTCCTAGGGTCACCATCTTACCCTAACCACCTCCCCCTATCTCTCTTCTCAACTAGCCTCTCCTTCTTCTGACTATATCCTACATACCACATACTACCGTTGCACTATGACTTTTCACTATTTTCCAAAACACTTTCTCACTCTTCCTCTCAATGGACAGATTCCAGATGCTTACCCCTTGCCTTCCACTTATTTGTTTGCCATCAGAAGACATTAGCATATACTCATGGACAGATATCTAATACTACTTAGTCATTAGTGGTGTATATATGTATAAGAGAATGTAACTAGGTATTCTGCTCTCTGTTAATAATAGCTCTGTCCTACAACTTGTGAAAATTAAATAAAAAGAATGACATATCGAATGCTATAGCCTGTACTGTCAACACCTGTCTTTGACAAAGTATGTGTGTACATGAATCAAATCATAAGTGGAATCCTTTCCCCTGGACCTCTCCAGAAAAGGACTGACATGCTAGTATTTAACTAAATGTACAGTTTTATATTGATTTCATCCCTATATATGTACTATATTCTTAAATATCTAGATGTAACACCTTGCATGTTTGACTATGCATCAGTATGTGTTTCTCTCTGTGTAAATGTAGAGCTTTTATCCCCGGGCCTCCACTGAAATAGGATGGTTGTCCAGTTGGACTTTCCGGGTAAACAAACATAAAATAAATAAATAAAATAAAATAAATATATTAAATAGCAGGGTTCCAAGAACTGATCCATGCAGTACTCCAGCTGTTACCTTCCTGAGCCCACAGACAGTATCCTTGACTTTATCTTTAAATGACCTTTCAATCAACCACTCCCTAATCCACCTAATAACAAGCTGATTGATATCTGGTTTAGACAAGATAGAATGTCACCACGAGGCAGAGAATCAAATGGCTTGGACAAATCCGGATAACTAACACTTACTAGCAAGCCTATGTCCACCAACTCCCATACATTTTAATAGAAATGTAATAGATTGGTAAGGTGATCCACCTTGTCAAAAATAGGCTGAAAGATGTCCACTCTTGCATTTAACTCCTCAGTTATTACAGAACAAATCACTGACCTATAATACATGTTACACTGATTGGACAGTAAGTATCTAACGTGTAATTATTGCATCCTTTAAATAAAGAAATAGTAACAACTACATTCCATATATATGGAAGAACTCCTTCCACTGGCCATGATGAAATAACCAATGTACGCAATGTAAAGCAGGCATACTAATTTTTGTAATAAAGTATCCATTAAGGCCATCAGGTCCTGCTGTGGAATATGACTTAATAACGCTTAGTGATTTTTCAAAAAAGGGACAAATTACTATATTATCACTTTGTAAGGGTGTAAACAGTATAGAACAGTTATTAGATATAGCCTAAAATTTATCAGCAAAAGTGTCCACTAATTATATCTGATCAGCAATCAGCACTACATCCTTGGCTGCATAGCCGGCCTTAGGCATAGGCCAACTTGGCGGCTGCCTAGGTTGCCACTCTAGCAAAGGCACTTTTCCAGTGTTTATTTATTTGCTATTTTGTAGTAAATAAATGGTTTCTTTACACTGTGTTGAATAAATACAAGAAAAACAAAAGAGTAAGACAAACTGTGAGAAAAACTGAGAAAAAAAAGTAATCTGGATGGTGTAGGTAGACCAGGATGGGGGCACCGGGTGGTGTGGCGAGCACTGTGGAGCCCTTTTGCCTAGGGCACCAGTTGAACAAAGGCCAGCCCTGCTTGGCTGCACTAAAATTCAGGGTGGAGTTCTTCCTATAATCCTTCAAATGCACATACAAAACATTTTTATTATCTGCACTAAATGTTGCTAACCTAAGTTCATTTTTTTGTGATTCTCAGTAAACTGCTAAACCTTAAATGTACTTCCTTATATTTAACTTTGTTAACCATGCTTGGTTTCCTTTTATATCTTTGCCAGCTCTTCTTTCTTCTGTCAACCACTATTATGTTTCTTAATACATATACTGGTACTAGATGATGAAACAAATTTCAAATAAGATAGCAAATATAGTCAAAAAAGATTTAAACAATCCTGTATACCTTTATCCTTCATTACTTCTTGCCACTTCCAATTTCTTGAGTCTCTTTTTATAGCTGAATAATCATCTTGATAAAATTTCAAGGATGGAAAATTGTTTTTAACACTTGGCATCACTTTTGACTTAATGAACTACCAAGAGACACACACAAATGGTCTTAACCACTTGGTACATATTCAGTTCTGCAGTAACTCCATTTTACACTACAATTAATCAAAATCAGATCAAGTATTTTGTCATTTTGTGTAGGATCTCTTACCAGCTGAGAATGACTACATTCAACAATACTTCTAACCATAGGGAAGATAGGGCAAAACATACTGTATAGTATTTGATAAGTGGATATCAGTGTGATAGTATTATTAGTTATCTGGACAGCGGCAGTTAGGATAGCTTTGGTTACCATGTACTACTAAAGCCTCATCCTCCATTAGTAAGTCCAGGAGCACGGGGGGTTGACTTGGTTCTAGTGACATGTTGTTGAGCCTTCACGTGTCATGTAGATGGCTTTATGTGCTACTCCTGTGCAACAACAGGCAATGCCTTTCTCTGTCATTATGGATCCGGTTTTGTAGGACTGGGGGAGGGGGGGGATTGGCTTACAGATATACAGACAGTAATGTATTTTGCCTAACATTTTTAGATATAAGCATTAAAATAAAAGAACCATATTTCAAAAACACAGTAATTTTAAATTAAAATACATCATTGATAATCCTAATTTCAGTGTAATTAATTGTACTACACTAGTATAAATTATAATAATGTCAGTCAACTAAACATGTCAGTCAAACAACTGGCTTATTAACTATCTTATATCAGCAATGGTAATATATTAAGATTACTGTATATTATTAAAACCCTAAAAATTCAAAGCCAGATACAGAACCAGCAATAAAGAATGGCCATTTGTTATATTAATGTTCAAGACATTCTGCTCCTGTAAGCATTGTGGCACTTGGCTACACCTCATACCATATCACACACTCCAGAGATGTATTCACTTGAACAATAATATTTTTATTTTATTTATTTTGCTTTTGTTTACTTGGTTTGTTTTACTAGGTTTAGTCAAAAACTTCTTTCAGCAGAGGCACTGGGAGAATAGCTCCAAAATGGGTCTATATTATATCATCGAACGCTTAAAAAAGTGAACGATGAATAATCGACCCCATGTAAGCGAAAGCTTACAATCTTGAAAGCTCAGAACAGTGATTTAAATCGCTGTTCCAAAAAAAAAGAAAAAAAGAGAAAAAAATTTGAAAGAATACATAAAGTGGGGGGCTTTGCTCCCCACACCCCACCCCCTACTTAAATATACCAACTCCGAGATCGCACTACAGTGGGAAAGAATTTGCTTAAAAGCCGCTTTGCTGTTTTGCCTTTTTGTTGTTTTAAGTTCGACCAAGAAGCATTTGTTAGAATGCGTCTTTGGTCATCTAATAGGAACCCCTCCAAAACATATATATAACACCTAGTCATAGCTCATTCCTTAATAAATAACTGTATCAGGCACAAAATATTATGACATAGCAAGTAGTCAGTTTTAAAGGAGAAAAATAAAAGAAACATGAAGTAATAAAAATATAACAGTTAGATAGACTCAGCATAAACATAGTCAGTAGGCAAGCAGGCAAATAAACAGTGTGAAGAGATACAGGGCATAAAATTAATATAACAAAATAAAAGGCAAGGGAGAATGGTAGAATGGAATACAAAACTAATAATACTTTGGCAAATATACTACTGAAGTAAAACAATATAACTGTGAAAGGATAACACAAGGAGAGCTCAAACTGCTAATGCAGCTGATATGTAGTGCATGTACACATTAATGTTTAATTTCTGTTTACAGTAACTTTAAAGAAAGACTTGGTGGGAAGAAGTAGATATAATGTAAGCTAAAATTCTAGACTTGGAAAAGATGTGTAAAAGAATAAGCACCCATACCACTACAGACTAAGAGAACAATAGGAAAATAAGCTCCCTTTTAGATGTGGCAAGGAAATGTTAAAATAAAAGCAATACATCTAAAAAGGCATGGGTAGGTGACCTCTTTAAGGAGTGACTGAGGGAGGCAAATAAATTCAGTCTGACATGTAGGGAACATTAATCAGCCATGGCAATTAGCATACAGTGATGCATTAGTTCAAATGCAGCAATGGGAGATGTACAGATGCCGCTCCACGCAATGATTCATTGCCACAGATAAGACTAAGCTGAGGCAAAAGACAGGTCATAAGTTAATTGTAGTGCATGCAGCATCACGATTAAGCTCCAAAAATGGGAAAAGTGGCAAGTTTGTTAAGCACCCTTCTAATGTCAAAAAGGTACTTAACCTTTTTTTAGCACTCTTAAGCCCGCCCAACACAGGGTGTCAGACTAGGAATTAACAGGGGACAGTGTTGGTCAGTGAAGAACCCTGAGAGAAGGTAAAACAGATTTTAAAAACTGTTAGATCTTCATTCTGTAAAAAGTGAACAGAGCAAAGTGTCTAATAGCTTTTACAGCATTCTAAAGCAGTTTGTTAGTCAAAGAGGCGTTATTTGTACTTGCTGTTTATTTAGCAACTCTAAATGTTTTATCAGCATTTGAAGGCTTGAAAGTTGGTAAAACATGTACTCCAATACTTTTTTTTCTGTAACTGGTACTACATGGAAAGTTCCATACACTACAAAGAATTTTGATGAGGTTGCAGAGATCATAATCCTTATTATGTGTTCTCGACACAGATGCCATGATTCATCTCTCAAGCTTTGCTCTCAAGGTAAGTTTCTTAGCATCCATGTCATGAATACATAATAATTTGTTTACATTCAAAGATCCAGTCCTAATCCTCTATACAGAACAAGTGCATTGCCAGCACATTTAAGCTGAGCAAACACATGAGTAACAACTGGGTCTGTATAAACAACTTTAAAAGAACAATTTATTGATTTATAGTACACAGCACAGCACAATCCTATCACAAAATAATGCAATATTAAATTTCTCATGGCTTAAGTGCTATTGATAGCTAGAATAAACAGCATTTCTGCTAACCACAGCATAACACAACTAAGAAAAAATGTGCAATCAACATCAGAAGCAGCAATTTTATCAGCTTTCCCAAGTCTCTAATTTATTGGATCATTTGGATGAAACCTGTCATTATGACTGGTTCAAAAGTCAAAAAGTAAAGAATCCTATGAGCTGCAAATACAAGTGAAATGCAGTAAGTTTCTTAGTTTTCTTCATTTAGCACGAGAAACCCTACCAAACTTTTATATACAAAAGTAAAACAGAATGTGATAGGAATGCAACCCTAAATGTTGCGCACAATACATCTTAATTGCACACGTATATCCACCACTGTTAATGGCATAATGCAATGAGAATGAAACTCTGTATACTATAATTTCAGTGTGAATGCAGTCCTGTACATTGTACATGAAATTAATTTCATTTTACTCCTTTTATCTTAGCAGAGATGTATGCTACCTCTACATACTGTATGCATCTCATAAGTGTAAAAATTTGTTGGAGCTTTTCTCCCTGAGCCTGTGCTGAAATGAGGTTTTACTGCCCAGTTAGACTGTCCCTGTAATAAAATACAATCAATACACAAATGCCCATTATATTACATTGTCCAGATCAGGGAACTAATACCAGTATATTAGAAGTCTGACTAGCTTTGATATGACTATGTTAGAGAAAACAGCATCAGTTTATATACAGGAAAAAAAAACTAAAGTAAAAAAATTAAAATAAAAAAATAAAGACATCCACAGAACAATGGCAAAGAAAGTGAGGCAAGCAAAACACCTCAAAATCATTGGTTGAAAATGAAATTACAATATTAACAACATAAATCAAAACTGAATCATGAGAGAAATAATATTTGGATCTTGATAATTTATAGTACTAACCTAATTGGCTGAAGTCTATAAACACTGGGAATACAGTTCTCATCCAGCTTGTACCACTGATGAAGGCAGTCTATTTCTTTTTGATAGTCTGTAGCCAACTTTTTAGTTTGGATGGAAGCATCAGTAAAATCCACATCAGTGTTTGTGAAAGACTCAGATCCCGGAAAATCATTTTCTTTGTCCTCTGACTTCATTGTAAAGTTTTCTCTGCTGTCATCTGCCAGATGTTTACTTACGGTCAGTTTCATACTGACAGCTGTCTCTTCTGTACCATGGTTTAGTAGAACGTTCTTCTTTTTTGTGGATTCTGGTTTCATTCTTTCAATTGTATTAACTATTTTCTCAAAGGCTTCTTGTTGTATTGTTTCTGGGATAGCAGGACTATCTTGTTTTTGCCCAGTAATAAGCTAAGAGAAAAAGAAAAAAAAACATATAACCAGACCTTCACATTCTAACTTCAGTATTATGTATTAAAATTAATTCCTTCAAGATACTTTTTAGCAGTGGTGGCTGGTGAGTTCAAATTGAAGGGGGGCTGCAGGACACAGCTGAATGGGTGGGGCCAATGGGAAGGGGTGTGGTCAACCAGAAAGGGGAGGAGCTATGCTCAAAACCACAAAAACTGGAACTTTAATTAAATACGCTACCCTGGGTGCCAAACCATCATTATGAGAGTCCAATCAAGACAATGTGAAGTGTTGAAGAATATTTCAATGCATTAGCTGCATGACAGCTTACTTAATATCTAGATGGAAACAAAAAGGCTGTGAGCATGAAAAAATAAATTACTTTTTAAATACATTACTAGAATGCCAGTCAACATCAAGCAGAAGAAAAACAAGCAGCACTCAACTCAAACCACTTCTCCTTGCACTGCAGTTCTAATTATAATTTTATTCAGCTTTATTAAAGTACCAAGTAACATGCTGAAAGTAGCAATATCTGTGATACCCCACTTGTAAAAATGTTTCTTATCCAAAAAAGACCTGCTGCCTGACAACAACTATCTACTTGTTTCATGGGGAAAACATGATCAAAGTAAAAAATGAAAAGCAAACAAGAAACAAGATCAAGATACATTGCTTAAAGGATTACTGTACAGGTAATAGACCACACATGGTAGATTGGCATTCTGTTTGGCTTACAGGTAAAGCCTGCAATGATGACTGCAAGTCTCTAACAAATGTAATTAGCTTCTTAAAATAATGTAATCCTGTCCTTTATTACAAATGCTGTCATATGCATTTCAATACCCAAGGTTTATACATTATCTAGTTATGCAAGTATTCTGTGCATTGGCAACAGGAAGGCTTTCACTGTTGGCAATTCTTTTAACAGTATGCTTATTAAAGCTTACTTGCATCTTACAATCTCAGACAAGCTTACCTGATGGTCATTAAAGCATTGCTACTTAAACACAGAGCAACAGGCACTTTGAGTAATAATGAGCATAAATCAACAGTATAAAAATATGACAAACCAGAACATTCTGCAAAATCAAGGACAGAATAAAAGTAGTACTTGTGTCTACCTTGGATGGCGGGATACTCTGCACATTTACACTGCATAACTTCTCCTTGCCTTGCTTGGACACATCCAGAGTCACACTACATGGGGCAGTGGGGTACAACAAGTATGTCACAATATGAAATGTCTCTGGCTGACTGTGATGGCCCTGACACATTTGTCATGCCTCTCAACCTCAGAGCAAGAAATCTGGACAAAGCCATACACAGAAGTGGGACAAGGCCCAAAAATAAGGACAATTTTAAATATTGCTCTTATAAACTTAGAAAGGCAATGGAGTAGTAGGTCTTGCATTAGTATGAATTTCTGAAGGGTATGCAATCTGAAACACAAATGTCTGTCATTATTTTCTAACTTCAGCCTTTAATATTGCTCAGACACAGCTCCACGTGGTCCTGTTGAGTCTTCCTGGCTACAGAGAACTGAAAAAAAGCGACTGCTTTCCTGATTAAGTATCCTGCTGTTTTTATATTTGTTTTACCTTCTACTGCTTACCTAGAGCAAGCTTTAACTGTTTTCATAGTTATTTACTGCATTTTTTATTATCTGCACTTAAAAGTACATTTTAGTCGAAATTAGTCTAATTCAAGTCGAAAAGTGTTTGTTTGCTGTTTAATTTAATTGTTTGGCTGCCCACTAAAGTGTGCTAGCCTGTACTACTGACTTATTGCCTTTTCTGCATTTCTGTGTGTTTCTATTTAAAAACAAAAAAAAAAAAAAATATTCCTTGTTTTCCTGCCTCTCCTAAACTAGTTAGACCAGTTTACAGGCCTTGCTGTATCCTGGGCTGTGTTGTAGTTCCTGTGTTGTCCATTGCCTTACCTGGATAGAAGGAAGTTTCTTAGCTCAACAGTGGGAGTGGGGAGCCTTGAATAGCCTACCTGTCCTTGAGGGAAGTGACCTCAGCACAAGAAGCTGTAGTAATTGGTCATTTTGGACCATTTCTAGCTGTTTTGAATTTCCCTGGTTAAAATCTGCCTCTGGCAATTTTTTGAAGCCATATTGCTCAGACACAGCTCCACGTGGTCCTGTTGAGTCTTCCTGGTTACAGAGAACTGAAAAAAAGCGACTGCTTTCCTGATTAAGTATCCTGCTGTTTTTTATATTTGTTTTACCTTCTACTGCTTACCTAGAGCAAGCTTTAACTGTTTTCATAGTTATTTACTGCATTTTTTATTATCTGCACTTAAAAGTACATTTTAGTCGAAATTAGTCTAATTCAAGTCGAAAAGTGTTTGTTTGCTGTTTAATTTAATTGTTTGGCTGCCCACTAAAGTGTGCTAGCCTGTACTACTGACTTATTGCCTTTTCTGCATTTCTGTGTGTTTCTATTTAAAATAAAAAACAAAAATATATTCCTTGTTTTCCTGCCTCTCCTAAACTAGTTAGACCAGTTTACAGGCCTTGCTGTATCCTGGGCTGTGTTGTAGTTCCTGTGTTGTCCATTGCCTTACCTGGATAGAAGGAAGTTTCTTAGCTCAACAGTGGGAGTGGGGAGCCTTGAATAGCCTACCTGTCCTTGAGGGAAGTGACCTCAGCACAAGAAGCTGTAGTAATTGGTCATTTTGGACCATTTCTAGCTGTTTTGAATTTCCCTGGTTAAAATCTGCCTCTGGCAATTTTTTGAAGCCATATTGCTCAGACACAGCTCCACATGGTCCTGTTGAGTCTTCCTGGCTACAGAGAATTGAACAAAAGCGACTGCTTTCCTGATTAAGTATCCTGCTGTTTTTTATATTTGTTTTACCTTATACTGCTTACCTAGAGCAAGCTTTAACTGTTTTCATAGTTATTTACTGCATTTTTTATTATCTGCACTTAAAAGTACATTTTAGTCGAAATTAGTCTAATTCAAGTCGAAAAGTGTTTGTTTGCTGTTTAATTTAATTGTTTGGCTGCCCACTAAAGTGTGCTAGCCTGTACTACTACCTTATTGCCTTTTCTGCATTTAGCGCGGAGTTGCCACTAGAGCACAATCGGGCAGCGCCGGTTAAACAAGGTTAAACTATTTCTGGCTCCGTAAAGTCTGCTCTTCATTTTTCCCTTAGAACTGCTCTACTTGTAATCTAAATAGTCTATTCTCTATCTGTAAAGCTCAGCACTTGTTCCTAAAGCATGTTTTAGTCAGGTAAAGCACTTCTATATTATACAAAGTACTTCACTAGCTTAAAACCCCCTTGAGTACCCACTTCCCTATAGGTCCTTTCTGACTCAGTTACACAGCAAACTTTTTCATTTCTTCTAGCATGTCAAAGGGTCAGTTGCTAGCATCCTCTCCTGCTCATCTGGTGAATCTGGGAATATTGAGGCAATGTTACAATTACCTCATGTACACAGACAACCCTCTCCTCCTCCCACAAAACACAAATACATGCGAGAGATGCAACTATATAGCCAAAATGGAGGCTGAGCTCTCTCAACTCAGGACTGGCAAAACCAGACAGGAGGAGAAGGTAACCACACACACCATGCTCTTTCCCTGAGCATCGTTGGCTGTTGGGCACCTGGAGACAGAGGCTTATCCTGGGACTAGTGGTCACTTGTTAAACCCAAGCAAACTTTTTTTCCTGCCTACCATCCTCCTGGAAGTAAAAAGGAACCTCAACAACTGAGCCCATACCATTCTTTACCAAGGGAAACCGACTTACTATGAGACTTTAATAGTGGTCACTTGTTAAACCCAAGCAAACTTTTTCCTGCCTACCATCCTCCTGGAAGTAAAAAGGAACCTCAACAACTGAGCCCATACCATTCTTTACCAAGGGAAACCGACTTACTATGAGACTTTAATAGTGGTCACTTGTTAAACCCAAGCAAACTTTTTTTCCTGCCTACCATCCTCCTGGAAGTAAAAAGGAACCTCAACAACTGAGCCCATACCATTCTTTACCAAGGGAAACCGACTTACTATGAGACTTTAATAGTGGTCACTTGTTAAACCCATGCAAACTTTTTCCTGCCTACCATCCTCCTGGAAGTAAAAAGGAACCTCAACAACTGAGCCCATACCATTCTTTACCAAGGGAAACCGACTTACTATGAGACTTTAATAGTGGTCACTTGTTAAACCCAAGCAAACTTTTTTTCCTGCCTACCATCCTCCTGGAAGTAAAAAGGAACCTCAACAACTGAGCCCATACCATTCTTTACCAAGAAACCGACTTACTATGAGACTTTAATAGTGGTCACTTGTTAAACCCAAGCAAACTTTTTTTCCTGCCTACCATCCTCCTGGAAGTAAAAAGGAACCTCAACAACTGAGCCCATACCATTCTTTACCAAGGGAAACCGACTTACTATGAGACTTTAATGTATGTTTAGTTTCCTTATTTGACCAGACTTAATCTATTACTGTATCTCAGGTTAAGCGTCCCTCCTGAATTACCATCAGCCTACACATACCCCATCCCCCACATAGAACTCTATTTAATACCTTTTAACATCTACCTCAACTAATTCTGTTTGCTAGCACATCATAATACAACCTCTTGTCCCCAGTTGTGAATTGCCCCCCACACTGGTGTCAGTCCCTGCAATTACTCAACTGACCACAAGGTGGCACCCTTATTATTTTTTCTGTTGCTACTTCTCTTTTTCCCACTCCCAGACTTATCTTCTGCCCCCCTTAACCTTTCACATCTGTCCTTTCACTGAAACTGTTTCCAGAACTGCATTTTAGCCTACCCTATCTTTCCTTACCTTGCTTCTTCTGATTCTAGCCGTTCTACATACTTCATTTCTACACATTAGCTGACTAACTAATACACTTCTCTACCTCACTGACTTACCTGATATTTCTTCCCATTCACTGATTGTTTTCCTGCTGCACTCCACTCTCTTGTGTCTTTCTCCAGGGCTTTTGTTTTCTCCTCTCCATTTGCTTAAACTAAGCTGTTTCTTGTCATACTTTTAACTCCTCACACTGTTACTCATTCTCACTATTCTTTATAACGCTCTCTAGTCTTGTCGTTTTCATAGCTTATAATCTACTTTCCCATCCTACTTACACTCTTTTTTCTAAACTATACTGCTACCTCTTTGTCCCTTCCTCTATTACATACTCATTCCCACAATCCTGTAAAGGGATACTTACTAACACGTAGTCTCCTCCCTATGACTTAAATCCGAGGCTACTCCCATATTCCCTCCTCCATGTCTACTTGTAACCTATAAATATAACCCCCTACCCACTGACGCCATCTTTCTTTCCCTAAACATCGTTGGCTGTTGGGCACCTGGAGACAGAGGCTTATCCTGGGACTGTGAGTAATTGTTGTAAAGTGTTTCATAACTATCATTTGCACTGTTTTATGCCAGTAATGAGGTCGTATCATAAATGCGGTCTTGTAGTCTATGTGTACTGATTGATCTGTCAAGGTTTTTCCTATTGAATGGCTGACTTATACAACATAACTGTGAGTGCTATTACCTACTTTTCAGCCTGTTATATGTTATTCTCTTTCCCCTTAATGAGTATGTATTAGCGAGTCTCCATATTGTGTGACGAGGTTAATACCTTCCTGATATTATGTTAATAATGCTGTTATTCTACTTGTAACTGTTTAGCGTACATACCTGGACTTGTTTAGTTATGCGTAATTAACTGCCTTTGATAAGGGTTGTTTACACTGATGCAATTGTCCCTTGACTTAATCCGTAAAGGAAGTGTACTTGTGCTTATTGAATATTATCCTGTATCCCTTGTTTAATAGACTGTATTATACCTGAAACCCTTAGACGTTACCACATAACACTGGCTTTTACTTTACTACTAACAGCGTAGCGTGCACGTGGGCTTACAAACCCTTGGCGTCTTATTGAACACTAACCTGTATCCACTGTTTAAAGGCTGTATTCTACCTGAATCCATTAGACTTTACTATATAACACTGGCTTTTACTTTAGTGTTACCAGTGTATTGTGCACGTGGGCTTACAAACCCTCGGCGTCTTTCTACATCCATAGAAGTCTCGGGCTGCTTAGTTGCACGCCCCAACCTGAGTTACGACTGGAATACCTAGCGTCGCTAGCGGGTTTCTACTGTGTACCTCGTAATTATAATTGAGTAGTACTTGCCAATTTAAAAGATTATTTAATGTGTTAATTTAGACATTATCTAAACCCCTTATGAATACTTAGAATTGCTACCTTACACTCGGTAAGGTACTTGGACTTCATCGCCCTGCGCGTTTTATAGAGTCCTACCCTTATAGCTAGCTTTATTTTTACTCGTAAAGCTAAATGCTTAAAACATTTCTTCAATGTGGCCAAAATCTACTACTGTAAGTTCTACATTATAAACCAGCTTATAATTCTGAATTTTGCCCGTGTAGCGTGAATCCAGGGGCTTGCAATACTTAATGCATCTTTGAATTAAAATAGGAGAGTTAGACTGCTTAATCGCTGAACCCTAACTGTATATCTAGTCGTTTTACAGAGCTAGGGTGCCTAGACTGCTGGGAACCCCTAGTCTGTAATGCGGAAACAACACGTGAATAGCGGGTATGTCCTACTGGTATTTGCTGAGTCCTATCTCCGACCCCTAAGCATTTAGTAAAAACGCTATCTACTTGCTAATATATCCTTAAAACTCTCATTTACTCTCCATTGTGTATACCAGAGGTTTTTAGCTGTGTTTTTCACTGAAATTATCCTACCTTCCTTAATAATTTGAGCATTTAACAATACATTTGAATATATAAAACTGTTATACAATGCTTAGCCATGCAAAGTGAACTATCTGTCTTTCCAATTGTTGTATGTTCTAGAAAGGTTTGTTTTTCCTCTCCATTGTTGAATATTTTGTACCAAGGATTTAGTGCTGATGTTACTGAAAACTGCTGATGTATTTTAAACTTAACTTGCTTCCAATCTTAGCTCTAATTCACTTACTATCTCTCTCTTCTTACCTTACAACAGAGTGGTCACTTGTTAAACCCAAGCAAACTTTTTTTCCTGCCTACCATCCTCCTGGAAGTAAAAAGGAACCTCAACAACTGAGCCCATACCATTCTTTACCAAGGGAAACCGACTTACTATGAGACTTTAATGTATGTTTAGTTTCCTTATTTGACCAGACTTAATCTATTACTGTATCTCAGGTTAAGCGTCCCTCCTGAATTACCATCAGCCTACACATACCCCATCCCCCACATAGAACTCTATTTAATACCTTTTAACATCTACCTCAACTAATTCTGTTTGCTAGCACATCATAATACAACCTCTTGTCCCCAGTTGTGAATTGCCCCCCACACTGGTGTCAGTCCCTGCAATTACTCAACTGACCACAAGGTGGCACCCTTATTATTTTTTCTGTTGCTACTTCTCTTTTTCCCACTCCCATACTTATCTTCTGCCCCCCTTAACCTTTCACATCTGTCCTTTCACTGAAACTGTTTCCAGAACTGCATTTTAGCCTACCCTATCTTACCTTACCTTGCTTCTTCTGATTCTAGCCGTTCTACATACTTCATTTCTACACATTAGCTGACTAACTAATACACTTCTCTACCTCACTGACTTACCTGATATTTCTTCCCATTCACTGATTGTTTTCCTGCTGCACTCCACTCTCTTGTGTCTTCCCGCTCCGTTCGCCCTTCGGGCTCACTCCTCCCCTACCCTGCCCCCAAATCCCACCCGCCCCAGGGTGTCTACCTTTATACTCTCTTAACCACTCCCCCTAAATATCTCATTTCCTTTTCAACCTACCTATCCCTTACCTCTAACCACACCCTACACTAATTCCTCCACACCCACTACATTAACATCTCCCCCTTTCATCTCTTACCTGGCTCATATAGGCTACCCATTTGCTCCTCCTCTGCCTACTTCCACTTATTACTCTCCTATTACCAACCTCTCCCCTCACTTACATCTTCTCACCTCCTAGATACAGATTTTCCCTATTCATCTCTTGCCTTTCTCACTAAAGCTAATCGTTCACCTTATCTAGCTTACTAAACTTACTTCCCTCTTCTTTCAACATGCCTAACCCATGCCATTGTCTACTATTAATCTCGCTGTTCACTTCACTTACCACTTCCTATTTCCTTACCTCCTATGAACAACCCCTTCTCAAAACACTTTTCAGATCATCCAAATACACTACTACATCACTCCCTGCTTTAGGCACAAGCTTTAACAATTCCACATATAACCATAGCTACATCCATGCTAAATATCATCGACTCTTTCATATAAAACACTCATTTCTTAACAATCGAAAGTTAATTAACTATAATTCCAAACTTATCCAATATCATAACCTTACTGTCCTCCACTCCCTTTTAGATGGAGATATTCATCCTACCCCGGCCCAGAATCCCACTCATCCTTCTCTAACAGTAATGATTCTCTTTCTATCCCCTTCTATCAGCCCAATCCTCTAAAACACTCTTAATTGCCCATCTTAATATACGTAGTATCTGCAACAAAATTACTCAAGTTCATGCTCTCCTAGATGCTTACCACTTTGACATCCTTTGTTTAACTGAAACATGGCTTAAACCAACAATACCAGATACTGAAATTATTCCCCCAGGTTACAATATTATTCGACAAGATCGCATAAAGAAAAAGGTGGTGGGGTTGCAATTCTTTATAAAGCAGGATTACAAATCAACAAAATAAACCACAAACTTCATTCTGATGGCAATGCTGAAATAATTATCTCAAAACTACAACTAAACAACCAAAAATCACTTAATATCATCTGTACTTATTTCCCTCCAGGTAACAATCACGATAAACTAGAAGACCTATTAAGTTGGCTATCTCTAAATTATCCACAAGAAACTATACTACTAGGAGACGTTAATACCGACTGGAATTTATGTAACAGTACCAATCCATCCTCTCTGATCAACTTAAATGGATTCACACAACTTATCAATTCCACAACTAGAATAAACAAATCCAATAACAAAGAAAGCATTCTTGATTGGATATTAATAAATGGTCCAGAGCAAAACTACAAAACAGGAACCCTACCTGATAACCTTAGCGATCACTCTCTAATATATATAATCAGACACAAAACAAACGTTAACATTTCTCCCCCTGTTAGAACTATACAGTAAAAACACTTTGACCAGGAACTGTTCCTAACTGAACTTAAACATTGTAAATGGGAACCCCTTAAGTCCCTTCCAATAAATGAAGCAGTATCTTACTTCAATAACACCTTCTTAAAATCCTAGATCATCATGCCCCAATTCGTACCATAAGAGTGAAAAACAAACCAGCAGCATGGCTCACAAATCAGACTAAAAAGCTAATCCTTTCCAGGAATAAATCTTGGACCAAATGGCGTACCACAAAACTCATTACTGATCAGCAAAATTTCAGGGAACAAAGAAATCTAACTAAAAAAGCAATCCTACAGGACAAGAAAAACTTCTATATCCAACTCCAACAATCTTCCCTTCAACAACCACAGAAGTTCTGGACCTCTATTAATAGGCTTATATCCCCTGGTAAAGTAGACACACCAGCTCCTCTTAGCACCAACTCTAATGACCCTACAAAAATAGCAAATGCCTTCAATACCTTCTTTACATCAGCAGTGCAAAACTTAGCTAATCCACAACATCCTGACACTACCAATTTGACCATTACAAGCCCCACCCCCCCTCCTTTCCACCTAGAACCAATATCTACCGCCTTCATCCTCTCCTTACTTCAAAAACTCAAACCTTCCACCCCCTCAGCTGACAAATTACCCGGGGAATACCTACAACTAGGAGCCTCAGCCATTGCTTACCCAATCTCTATATTGATTAACAGAACAATCAAAGAATGCACTATTCCATCAATCTGGAAAATCTCACATATTATTCCCCTTCACAAAGGTGGTGATTCTACTGAATACTCAAACTACCGTCCCATAGCTCTTTTATCTCCACTTGCTAAAATAATGGAGAAATGCATCCATAAACAGTTAATTACCCACCTACTCCACCACAATCTCCTAGCATACTGTCAACATGGTTTTCGTCCTTACCACAGTACAACCATAGCCCTGCTTTCTTTTACCAACTGTATCAACACAAATAGAAACAATAACTCCCTGTCATCTGCACTCTTTGTAGATCTTTCTAAAGCCTTTGATATGGTCAACCATAAACTTCTTCTCCACCTTCTGAAGTCCCTCTCTCTTGATAAATCTTCCTGAGCTGGTTCACATCCTACCTGGATAATCGTAAACAAGCAGTTCTCTGGCAGAATCATCTTTCTGAACTCCTTCCTACTTCCTTAGGTGTCCCACAAGGCTCTATCTTAGGTCCACTTCTATTCTCCATTTTTATCAATGACCTTCACCTCTCTATCCCTTTCTCTACCTGCATTCAATATGCCGACGACTCCACAATTATTTGTTCTGCATCATCCCAAACTGAACTGCAGTCTTTCACACAAAAATCTTTCTCTACAATAGAAAAATGGTTCTCTAACCATTGTCTTCTCCTCAACCCAAAAAAAACCAAATTATTGCTGTTCACACCCTCACACTCATCTCCCCCTTTGCACTTTACTCTGGAATCTAACAATGGTACCATTATTTCTCCCGACACTACTACCAAACTCTTAGGAATCACAATAGATAATCAACTTAAATTTAACACTCACATAAACACCACAATAAAATCTACCAACAAAAAACTTGGATCCTTGTATAGAATTAAACAATTCCTAACACCTTTAGCCAGAACTACAATAGCAAGAACTCACTTAATCTCACCCTATTATATGCCTCCCCCATCTATACTAACTTGTCCCAAAACAATCTTAACAGACTGGCTAGATCATATAATAACATTGCCAGATTTGCCACCAACACACCATATAGAACTCATCACTGTCTAAACCTAAAACAACTAGGCTGGCTTGAGTTACCTCACCTTCTACAATTCAACCAACTTATTATAGCCCATAAGGTCCTTTATCAACCAAACAACATCCCTATTCTCTCTACCCTCATAGCACCATACTGCAACCTGAAAAAGCTACGCTCAACAAACAAAATGATGATGCAAACTTCTTTTTCTAAAAACTCAGCAGGAGACTCTCTATTTACTAACTTTGTTGGGAAAATATGGAACCTCCTACCAATTGACCTAACTGCTCTTACATCTCTCCCACTATTCAAAACTAACCTTAAACATTTCCTCTCCAACCACTGGTTATGTTCTTGTAATAACCCTGACTAATTGCTTTTCTATTGCTTTTTTTTTTTCCTCTGTACTACCCTGTCTCCTTCTATATATCTCTTCTTATCTTGACTCTTTGAACTTCTTCACTCACTGACCTTTCTACTCTAAACTGCCCTACCTAACCCATCTGCCTACCAAGCCTATTCTTATAATACTGTTCTATCCTGCACATCTCCTTACTAGCCTCTATATAAATATCTTCTCTCTATTATAACGACTTACTTGTTTGGAAGATAGTGAAATCTCTTATATATAATGTACTAATCTTTTGTTTTTATTTATGCTTTTGTTTTGTTTTTTTTAAATGTTCTGTTTTGTTATACACTCACTTAATGTTGTTTCTATTTTACTTGTGATATTAAATATTGTGTAAACTGGAGCTTTTCTCCTCGGGCCTCCACTGAAAATGGACATGTATCCAGTTGGACTAGCCCGGTTAACAAATGTAAAATAAAAAATAAAATAAACCCAGTCTCACATAGAACTATCACAACTACAAATCAAACACATAAATACACAAAGACATACTCGGAGGCACTGATCAAAAATCTACCAAAACAGCAGAGGCCTCCAAAGCAGACACCCAAACAACTGCCACCTCATGACATAACACAAGCAACACATAGATCACAAAGTCAGTGTGCAAATCAGTCACAGCCCTTAAGGCCAAACACAATGCCAGACACACTTGTCATAGGTGACTCCATAGTCAGACACACTGACGTCCCACTCACCAGACTGAACAAGGAGAGGGTCACAGTAAGCTGCCTGTCGGGCTAGAATCCGCCACATAACACAAGCACTCAGGTCACTCCACAGCAAGTACAAGTATGACTCAGTCATTGTCCATGCCGGTGTGAATGACCTGAGACACCTCCCTGGACTACATGAAAAGAGACATAAAGGAGCTCTCAGATTATGTAGCCCAGACTGGTATGACCCTGACCCTGAGCAGTATCCTACCTTCACCAAGAATGATGCTACAATACAGAGACAAAATGATCAGTTTTAATAATTGGCTTAATTTCTGGTGTCATTCTAAGGGGATCCAATGTCTGTCTGCCTGGAATGACATGCTTGACAAGCCACACTGCTTCAAGGGCGGCTTGCACCTGTCACCCTGGGTTTCGGATATTGGCAAAGGCTCTTGCCACCCCCATAGTGCCTTTTTAGACAAGGCTCAAATTCTAAACCCACCGCCCTAGAAAACAATAATGGAAAAAAACTAAGGGTAATGCTGCTCAATGCCAGAAGTCTAAATCTCTAGATGCATGCCCTCGAAGCCCTCCTCAGTACGGAGAACATTGATGTCTGTGCTGTGACTGAAACCTGGTTCAAGGCTCCTGAGAGCACCCCGGCACTATCAGGTTTTACCTCACATCATGCGTTCCGGCCCCAAAACCTGGACCGTACCACAAAAGGAGGGGGTGTATCAATATTCATCAAGGATACCCACACCTCCAGGCTGGTGGCAACTCACAAAGCATCAGAGACCATTCAGGTGCAATTAACCATAGGCAAAACTGCTCTACAGTTTGTAGCATGTTACAGGCCACCCTCTCAAACTCAGGAACCCCACACAGCCTTCCTGAAGACACTGGAGAGTATAAATGTCTCTCCAAACACCATCATATTGGGTGACTTCAACTACTCAAACATAGACTGGGAACATTACTCAAGCCCCAATACCCTAGCCCAAAGGTTCCTGGAGTTCATAAACTCAAATGCTATGGAACAACTTGTCACCATTCCCACAAGAGGTGAAAATATACTAGACCTGATCATCACAAACATGGGGACAAAATGCTCCACACCGAAGTATATCCCTCATTGGTGAGATCAGACCATAAACTAATCTCACTGGAGATCCACATCCGCCCCCACCCCAACAAAAGACCACAGTGAAGAACTTCTCAAAAGCCAACTTCACACTTCTTAAGACTGGTGTGGTATCCTTCAAGGCCCCTGAGCCATTGGAAACCACAACCCACGCTGCTGAATCCCTTACAAATGCTTTCTACGAGCACCTCCAGGATTGCATGGATCAAGCAATCCCAAATAAAATCAAGACCCTTTCCACCAAAGGCAAGCGCCCGATCTGGTGGACCCCAGCCATAAACAAACTTTACAACAAGAGGAGAAAGCTACTACAAGATAGACCAAAATCCCTAAAAGGGAAGACATCTCTGAGCAATACTAGTAAAAAACTACGATCACTCATAAAATCATCCAAGGCCAACTTTGAGAGAAAAATCGCCAAGGACTCAAAAGACAATCGTAAGGCCTTCTTTAGCTATGTTAGAAATCTGGGTGGAAACTCCCAGATATGCTCAGAATTAGTCCAAAATGATACAAAAATCACTGAACCCACAGACATTGCAAACATACTGGCAGACAGGTTCAGTGAAAATTTCTCCCTCCTCCCCCCAAGGAGAAATATCTATCCCAGCAGAGTGTAGCCTCCCAATCATCTCAAATGCCCAGGTGAGAGCTGCTCTCTCTAAAGCTAAAAACACAGCATCAATGGGACCGGATGGTGTCCCCGGCTGTGTGCTACATGAACTCAGTGAGGAACTAAACCCACACATAAGGCTGCTGTTTAATCTTAGCCTTACCACAGGATACATACCCAAAGAGTGGCGTACGGCAACTGTGGTCCCACTCCACAAAGGCGGTGCTTCTACGGACCCTGGTAATTACCGCCCCATAAGCTTAACAAGCCTGGTCTCCAAAGCTATGGAGAGGATCATAATGGAACTCATATATAAAGACATAGGGGACCTACAGACATTGGATCCTACCCAATTCGGCTTTGTCAAGGGCAGATCATGCCTCTTGAACTTGGTCGACTTTTGAAACAGTCACCAAGGCCATTGATGAGGGTAAGGCAGTTCACACAGCCTACCTTGACCTTGCAAAAGCTTTTCACAATACCCCACTCGGGTATCATAGAAAAGCTCACCAGCTTAAATGTAAACCCATATGTCACAAGATGGGTTGCAAACTGGCTCAAGGACAGAACCCACAGGGTTAGAGTTGCTGGTGCCATGTCAGACTCCAAGCCAGTCACAAGCGGTGTCCCACAGGGCTCAGTCCTGGGCCCCCTCTTGTTTGGCATCTACTTTTCAGAAGTGCAGGCAAACATAGGAGGATTGTGGCTGACAAAGTTTGCAGATGACTGCAAACTGGGCACCATAGTTGAAAATCCATCAGACACAGATATCCTTCAGAGAGGTTTCATAGAAACGGATAACTGGTGCCAGTGCCATGGCCTTAAGCTAAATGCCAAAAAATGTATAGTCATACCCTTTGGTAAAAACAAGGTAACCCCAAGTTACCACATAGGTGGCAATCCATTAAGCACAGAAGAGGTTATCAGGGACCTGGGGACCCAAGTTGACAGTAACCTTTCTTTTGACACTCACATTGCCAAAGTGGTTAGGAGGACCTTCTACATTGCCCACCTGATTATGAAGGGATTCACATCCAGATCAAGGGAGGTCATTGTTCCCCTGTACTCTTCACTTATCAGACCATTGATTGAGTACAATGCCCAATTCGGAATGTATCTTACCCGACACCTGCAGCAATTGGAAAGACCCCAAAAGTTCCTCACCAAAAGGATAAAGGGGCTCAAAAATATGCCATATGCTGCCCGACTGAAGAAACTCCAGCTCTATTCAGTCGCATACCGTCTGCTCAGAGGTGACCTGTGCCTGACATACAAGGCCATGTCCAACCCGGAATTAATGGACATGCTCCACCTCAAAAAATCCAAATCCACCAGAGCCACAAGAGCAAGAGACTTAAACCTCAACACGGATATAAATAGGGTGTGCTGGAGGGACAGATTCATCACCCAGAGACTCCCTATGCTGTGGAACAGAATCCCGGTCCATGTGAGACAGAGCATCTCGCTGGCTCTGTTCAAGAGGAATCTTGACCAGTGGATGGGAGATCGTAGGTTTACCCCGGGGATCATCTCTGTATCACTGCTGGACAGAGGCACGGCAAACTAATGGGTATAGTATTCTTCAACCTAATGGGTGGTGAAAGCCACACAACTCTGGCTAGGCTTATAAATGCCCTAGGGCAGATAGCCTAGTATGAACCTATGAACCTATGAACCTATGAACTAATTTGCCAAAAAACACAATTTTTATGAAAAATGGACCAAAAATGTGATGCAAAAATATAAAATAGCCACACAATACAGCTAGGAACATGTCAAAGAAGGGACACTTTTTAATATTAGTACTGCTAATTGAGCAGCTGGCAAAATAAAAGAATTTACATGCATTTCTGAAATAAAAATAATCTATAACTGATTATTAGTTATTTCTTAATTGTAAACCCTCCACATTTTCTTCCAAAATTGCTATTTTGCAGCAGGATTATTAGGGGAAGAGCAACATTTTAAGCCAAAATTGGGGACAGATGAGAGGTTTGGATATGCCTAATTCTATAAAGCAATTTATTTGCATGTACCTCTCAACCTGTTAATGCAGGAAATATGGACAGGGCCAAATATACTTATAAACAGTACAAAAAATGTTGTATAAACTGAGACAGTTGATAGAATAGCAGGTCTTGCTTTAGCATACATTTTTCTGAAGGTTATGAAGTCTGAAACTCAGTGTCTCATTATTTAGTGATTTAGTTCCTAAATTATTTTCCAGAAAAATCACACATTTAATGAGGAACAAACCAAAAATAAGAAGCAAAAATCTATTCATTCTGTGAAAATCTTGACAATTGAGAGGTATAGTTCAGGTGGGCTGTCTTTGAGTTTGCCGCCCTTCCCCATCACAAAATCATTTTTGAATGGAGCCTCCCCCCTTCAGCTATTCCAATGAACCATTTCTTGGCTATTTCACCCCGTTTACCATAAACACTAATGTGCATACTGCTTTACTTCTACAATGATTTGGACTTCATTTGAAAGTTTTATTTTGCATTTTTCAGCACAAACACTAAGACATCTGCTAAACAAAGCAATACAAACTCACAATGAAAACAGACAGCATTAAAACTTCTCTGCCCTTGAAACTCACATTCATTGAAACAGCATTGAAACCCACATTCAAAGAAAATACATTTTGCCAGTGGCAGATAAAGATTAACTTTGGGCTGTTTTCAAATCATAGGCCCCTTGCACATGAAACATACACGTGGTCTTTGATACACCTTTCTGATTTTATTAAATTATATTCCTTGTACAATATAGCACAGTTGTAGAGGGTGTTTTAAATTTGTTTTGAACATTTTTCCAGTAAACAATGAAACAAAATGCATGCACCAATAATGACAAAGCTGCCCAATTCAGAACATTTTTCCAGTAAACAATGAAAAAAAATGCATGCACCAATAATGACAAAACTGCCCAATTCAGAATATTTCTATCATAAAAGTCTACTCAAACTTCTACAGTCCACCAGTATCAGTAAATATGCACAATATCTGAAGAAGTAAAAGTCATCTAAATAATTTCACATTTAAGAAATCTGTAATTAATGAAGAGGTTGCTGCTAGCAAACAACTTTATATTTCAATGTTTCATCTACAAATAAAGTGTCTGTTGCCCTTGAGGAATAAATTGCCCATGTTTCATTAAAAAAAGATAAGCTAGTAATATTGCAATAGGGAATGGATGGCAAACTGATAACAGGTTCAGAGTTACTAGGTATCTTCACCAAAAAGGACTGTAGCATCCACCCCCTTTAGAATACAGTACAGTATCAGCGATGCATCTACCTACTGTGGGAGTAGAACCCACAGCCTTCTGCATCAAAAGCAATTACACTACCTGTTGTGCTACTAACAATGCAAGTAAACTCAGCATAGGCATCACTGAACTTTTCTTCCCCTACAGCTCTCAGCTTCTTGTAAAATCTACTTGACACTCAGCTGTATCTCTGAACTTTGCAGTACAAGAAATCTGGAAAAAGCCCAAATTTAGGGGAGGGGGGCAAAAGACCAAAAGCCAGGGACACATTTTAAACATTGCTTGTATAATGCTGGAAAGTTGCTAGAATAAAATGCTGTGTTACCACCATACATTTCACTGCCAAGTATTGAACCCAGGACCCTGTGCAAAACTGAGCAACATACCACTATACCAAATCAATCATCTATTTTATGAAAGAGGAAGACTGAAACTTAAATGGCTTCATTCAGTGAATTCAGTTCTCACCATAGCTGTCAACATCTTAGCACAAAACACCTGAACAAAGCGAATAATAGGGTAATACAGCCCCCAAACATATTCAGTGAATTCAGTTCTCACCATAGCTCTCAATCTCTTAGCAAAAACACACAGACAAAGCCAGTTATGCAGGAATACAGACTCCAGACATATTCAGTGAGTTCAGTTATCACCACAGCTTTCAACCTTGGCACAAAAAACCTGGACAAAGCCAATAATGGGGGAATACAGTCCCAAAAATAGGGACAAATTTCATATATTGAATTCAGTTCTCACCATAGCTCTCAACCTCTTAGCAAAAACACATAGACAAAGCCAGTAATGTGGGAATACAGCCCCCAAACATATTCAGTGACTTCATTTATCACCATAGCTCTCAACCTTGGCACAAAAAACCTGGATGAAGCCAATAATGGGAGACAAATTTCAAATATCCATCTTATAAACTTAGAAATTTGCTGTAATAATAGGTTTTGTGTTACCCTGTATTGAAATTCCAGTGCTTGTCATTTTTATTTATTTAACATTTGTTAACCAGGAAAGGCTAATTTGAAACAAAAGCCAATTTTTGGCAGAGGAAGAAACACTCCCGACAAGTCATTGTAAGATGAGAGGACACCAGAGCAAACCCACACAAACACAGGGTGGACATACAGACTCCAAATAGAAGGCACCCCAGCCAAGAATCAAACCAGACAACCTGTAGCTGTTAGGCAGCAATGGTACCACTGTACAACTGGCTGTGTTGAGAAACAAAAATACAGAAACCACAGATTTTATGAGGAATAGAACAAATATGAAGCAAAAATCTGCATTTTTTTTTTACAAATGGTGGTGAGTAGGGAATTCAGACTCTTGCCATTTGGGCCCAAGGTACAGGGTTCAAGCCTTATTCTCTACCCACCACCATGTAGCAACTGGGGCCACACACACACACACACACACACACACTACCAAATGGAACTCTAGCGGCTGCAAATCACCATATGTACAGCTCATTGCCTACATACTGCTTCAGACAGACAATGCTACTCAACAAAAGTAAATAAATAAAATATTACATTTTCTGATACAGAAAGTGGAGTCTTTCCACCAGTACAGAGCCAGTGAAAAAGCTGGTGTTTTTTTTCATCTTCCTGAAATACAATCAAAATTATATTGCATGTAGATATTACAGTTAGAAAATAAATATTACATTCAGAAATATTTCACTTTTTTCAGATAAAACATTTAATCTTTATCTGATAAAGTAATAATCAATAATTATTCCACAAACACATTTACTTGCACCATAGAACCTAAATAAAAGTTAATAATGAATAAAAATAAATTACTTTCAAATAACTACTTGGGAGACCATATTCATAATGAGACTAAACAGAAAGGGACTATGCACATGGGTGCTTCATACTGCCTATCTAGCAAAATAAGCAAAGAAACCTCATACTAATCATCATATGGTTAATAAATTGCTGCACAGACCAAAGACACAATGCACTACACTATATGCACACAAACAGTGATTTTACTACCAATCCCTGGTAATGCAGAGCACCTCCTCCCCACCCTAAGTTGTTTCACACAGTTTTCTTTAAATTAAATAAATACACAAATTAATTAATAAATAAAAATCTGTGAAAGGATCACACACATGTATATATTACATATAAGCAAACAGTCAAAAACTGTGGAAGGAAATTATCTTCTTTTCACAGTAAAACTACAACAAATGCATACAAAGCATATATAAATGTGCAACTCCTACACGAATTATGAGAACGTTACTCAGAAAGAATGAATGGTATTAAACTGAGTAGCTAAAGAGGAAGAGCATCAGGGAATGAAGGCATGCTCCTGTCCTATGTTGTAACTGCTACATTTCACCTATTTATGGTGGAGCTTTTTTGTTTACAATCTGGCTCACTACACTGTAAAAGAAGAAAAAAAGCACATTTCTCCTGATGCTTCCTTGGCAGGACAACAATGCCAACAGAAACAAAGAGGCAGTAAGACAACAAAAGCCAACAGAAAAATAAGTAAATAAAAGCACCAACTGCTACATCTGAAATGTAAGGAGTCCCTTCTGATATTTGCATACTTTAAAAGAAATAGTGGCATTACACAAAAGTGCATAAACGGAAGAATAATGCGATTACCTCTCAGCAAGTACTTAAAAAGAAACAGTGGCATTTCGCAAACGTGCATAAACAGAAGAATAATGTAATCAACTCTTGGCAACAAGAAGGCAATATCGTAACACAAACACAGTTCACAAGAAATATGGCTAGCTGCAGCTGTGTTGATTGATAATTCAAAGAACCCTGCCAAAACACCTGCAACCAATAAAACATAAATTACAGTTTAAACTTCGCAGCATAGCTCCTCTCCCCATACAAGCACGCAGTCCTCATCTACTTGTTGATTTCATCAGCTGAGTACACAGTTTTGCTTACTACCCTCACCCACCTTACAGTCAAATTAGTTAGGTGATTTACCTCATTACTCACACAATCCCCTTCCCACAAAGAAGCAAACTGTGAAAAATAAAAGGCACGTGGAACTGTTACAGTAGCTTCTTTTTAAAAATTAAAGAAGTGTTAATTGCCAACAAGTGCATGCCTCAGAGGCTTGTTATCAGTTATTGTCAATCTACATTGGATGACGTTCCTATGTATGGAGGGGAAGACAAGACCTGAGAAGACAAACTTTTTTGTTTTTAAGGGAATGATTAAATATGTTTGCTACCCCGTGGCTTTCTATATGTACACAGTATTGTAAGTAGCGTGTGCTTGCTTATGTCCATAGATGGTGGTACTATGGATTGGGGGTATGCTGCACTGTACCTTACCTGCAAAGTCCGGCAAACGCAGCAAGCTCCATCATCGCCAAGCTCTTCAAAATCCATTCCTGCAGCATCATTGCCGGCCGAGCTGTTCAATCCATGCAGGAGGCAAGCACTTCGCGCGAGAGCACCTAAGGCTCATCTTATCTGTACCGCAAGACCACCCTTCCTGCAGACGTTGCAGTCTGATCCCCTTCCAGTCTATGCAGTTCAGACTGCATAGACTGCTGGTAAAATGTAGATGTGCATGTTGTCTTTGTAATCCGGACTGCTGGTGGAGACAGTCTGGATTCTGTGCGCATGCTCCAGACTGGTTCACCAGCAGTCCGAATATCGGAAATGCCGTGAGTGCGCATGCGCGATGTTCCTGGACTTGCGGTTGCTTTTATTATTTTCTTTTTGTTATTTTATTTTATATTTTGTATAATTTTTCTTGTTTTACAGCTGGGAGGGCTGCAGTCCTGCAGTCCAATAGCATGGGCCGCCCCTGCTTTTTAGGTACATTAGTACCTATCTGACTGACCGTTTATAAAATTATTTTGATCAATATTCAGAGTATGAGTATCTTAGCAATTCATTCATTTGAGGACAGTGATTTCACTCACAATGCAATGGGCTCATCCTGGAAATATCTTCAAGTGATCAAAAGCTCAGCAAGAAAAGAACAAAAAGTGTAGTCATACATAATCTTATGTATTCAAATAAGTGCAAATAAGTGCATTTGTTTTCTGAGTTTTTTTAGTCAGAAAGATTATTGGGAGAGGTTAATAAAGGTACCTTGATGTACAAATCTCTGTGTACATATCCCAGTACACTTCTGCCATTCAACGACTGTCCAAACACAATGTACGGCTGGCCCGGCAACCATGCTGAACATTAATGAGGTAGTCTGGGGGAGAAACATATGCTATGTAGCTGTGTGCTCTCTCCCCCAGAACTGCCATCAGGAAGGTATGTACACACTAAATAATTTAAGAAATCACTCAGCTATGTAGCTCAGCATGACCATCGCCACCATTCTGTGGTACTGAATACAGTCAAAAACCTGTGTTCAACCATCTAGCATGACTTTGGTACAGGGATGGGGGAGTGCCACTACACACCAGGGCTACATTTAATCTAAGTGCCTTAATGGCACTGGCATCATTATGGGGATCAGGGGGGGTGGGAGGCACTATGCACCAGGACTACCTTTAGTCTAAGTGTCTTAATGGCACTGGCATCATTATGAGGATCAGGGGGATGGGGGACCACTACAAATCAGGGCTGCATTTATTCTAAGTGCCTTAATGGCACTACCATCATTATGGGGATTGGGGAGTGGGGGCATTACACACCAGGGCTACATTTAGTCTAAATGCCTTAATGGCATTGGCATCATTATGGCGATCGGGGGGTGGGGGCCACTACACACCAGGGCTACATTTAGTCTAAGAGCCTTAATGGAAGTGGCATCATTATGGGATCGGGGGGGCACTAGACACCAGGGCTACATTTAGTCTAAGTGCCTTCATAACAATGACATCATTATGGGGATTAAGGGGGGCCACTACACACCAGGGCTACATTTAATCACTATGGGGATCAGGGGGGTGGGGAACCACTAGACACTGGAGTTACATTCAACTTAATTGCATTAATGGCACCGGCATTAATTTGAGGGTCAGGGGTGTGGGAGAAATACTAGATACCAGGCATTACTCACACCAAAAATATATTCAATCTAAGTTCGATTCATGACACAAACATCACTATTAGCATGAGGGGGGCACTAGACACCAGGGATTTTACACGTATACCATAATGGCATATAAACTATTATGTTGCTTGAGGTGTGGGGAAACAATAGCCTCCAGAACAATTACAAGTGTGCCATAATGGCACTTAAACTTTTGTATGTATGTGTATGTGCTTGAATGTGTATGTGTGTGTGTGTTTGTGTATGTGCAGGACAGTGATTGTGTGTTTGAAAGAATGTTAGTGCCTACACAGGCAGCAAATTTCTACAATGACATGCAGATAACTAATCATCTGCACATTGTGGCAGTCACTGTAAAGTAGATAGATGCAACTTAGCCAATAATGAGGTCTTATCCATTGCAGCTAACATGTCTTTGAATCGCAAATTACCTCGCCATGGAAGCAGGCCCTTTTTAGCTAGACGCTTTAATGAATTTTTGTTTATGTTTTTCATGGGAGAGAAAATCATATAAAACTTTGAATTTTCTGTTTATATATAAGATTATCCATCAGAAACAACATTTTCCTGGTTCATAGGGTCATAGGATCAAAGGAAGTTACTAGGCTATTGGCCCTGGGACCCTTACAAGACTAGCCAAGAATTTAGCCCATGTTTCAATAAGTCAGCACCATATACCCCAACAGAGACATGGGTGGAATCCCAGGGTGTATCGTCTGTTACCCATCCACTTATCATTACAGTTATGTGGTCAAAAAACATTTACAATATTTGAAAGGCACAGGATATAGCACATTTGCCTTTAATGCCAGAAAATTGGAAGATTTTGGGTTCTATCATCTAACAAGGCATTTGGAATCATAGTGTGTTACGGCACTGCAGTTCATTTGAAAAGTGGGGTGCTACTCAAGCACCATTCTTTACGTAAGATGTTAAACTAAGTTAACACCTGCTTCAGTTGGTATTACCTCAGGAGGATATTGAGGATGTCATGAAACTTAACAAAAAAAAGTAAGGTACTTTTATTAATATCAAACCAAAACCCACAGAATCAAGAGTAAATAAAAATAACTTTTTTATTCCCATTCTGTACATTGTTAAAGTATTCTACATTTCACTATAACTAATGTTCTAAAACGGCATCCACCACTATTTGTCTAACATCAAAAATGCTTAATAAAAACACAGTTAAAAAGCAAATGTGTTATTGTTTCCTTCTTATCTTCATGACCTTCCCTAATACAAACCCTCTCATTTTGACATTTTACTTCATATTTGCCTTCAAACCTACATTTTCCTTGATAAGCATCCATACACTTTCCCAAATACGTAAATTATTTTTTTCTTTATTTAGTTTAAAATGAACTTCTTTTTTATATTTACATTTGCACCATCCCATATTTTGGTATAGATAAATTCAGTTACTGGCATTTGATTAAGTTTATTTCTCCATTCCTTAGTCACCTCATTATTTCCTGTCTTTCATACACGTATTTTATTGCTCAAAATTTTCAGGTAACAAATTCCATAGCCTATTTACTTTTATTACTACCTGTACAACGTTTATATAACTCTGTTGTATATATAGATTGCTTGCTACTATGGTATTACACAGTGATTATCAAAACAATTCATTGTTAATGTTTTAATCAGGCTTACGTAATCTTATTGAGCTGTGGCTTTATACAATGATTTATGTCACACTTTTGTCAATGTTTAATCAAATTGGATTATCACATTGTCACTCTTTAAAAGGACTGCTTTTGCCAAGTTGTCCTAAGTCATGACTGAAGAGGGTTTTTGAATGAGCTAATTTATCTAGTTAACAACAATAATAAAATAAAATAATATAAAATAAATAAAATAAATGTTTCCTAATCTTAGTCAAAAATCAAGGCAGAATTCTCCTTTCTTTTGCTTCTTCACTAAACGCTGTTTTCTAAAATCAGAGTACAAAACATGATGTGTTCAATTAATCTAATCCATGTTCTACCAGTGACTTATATAAAATGGCCATATTCTGAGGGACTAACCTGTTAGCCCAAAATAACCACTAACCAGATTTTCACTAATTTTATATCGGTTTTAAGACTAAAGGTAAAATTGCAGCTATGCAAGTAAATGGTGGCAAAATATGTTTGCTGAGCAACCATATTCTTTTCCAGTTTGACATTCTGCCATCATTAACCAGTCCTCCTACATTATAGGTTCATAGGTAGGTACTAGGCTATTGGCCCTAGGGCCTATACAAGCCTAGCCAAAAATGTACCCTGGCTTTCGCAACCCAAGAAAATTATTTTCCTGTACCCTGTCAAGTAGAACCACAGAAGTGATCCCCGGGGTGAATTTCCTATTACCCATCCAATCATCAAGATTTTTCTTGGAGTGCTAATGAGGAGCTCTGTTTGACATAGATAGGTAGTCTGTTCCAGAGTATGGGAAGTCTCTGGGACAGGAATTTATCCCTCCAGCATGTTCTGTTTATTGTGGTGACAAGGTTTAGGTCCCTAGAGCATGTAGCTCGGAGGGATTGGGATTTCTTTAAGTGGAGCATGTCCAACAGCTCTGGGTTTGACATAGCTTTGTATGTTAGGCAGAGATCACCTCTGAGTAGGCAATATGCGACGGAATAAAGCTGGAGTTTTTTGAGACTGTCTGCGTAAGGCATCTGTTTGAGGCCAGTAATCCTCTTTGTGAGGTATTTTTGCGGCCTTTCCAGTTGTTGTAGATGTCTTGTGAGGTACATACCAAAAGGGGCGTTGTACTCTATAATGGGTCTAATGAGTGATGAGTAGAGGGGAACAATGACCTCTTTTTTTCTGGATGAGAAACCTTTTGTGATGAGGTGTGCCACGTTGAAGGATTTTCTAACCACTTTGGCGATGTGATTATCAAAGGAGAGACTACTGTCCACCTGTGTCCCAAGGTCTCTTATCACACTTTCGGTGTTAAGTAGACTACCGCCTATGTGGTAGTTCATGGGTACAAAATTTTTACCAAAGGGGATGACAATGCACTTTTTGGCATTGAGCTTGAGACCATGTCTTTGACACCAGGCATCTGTCTCAGTGAAACCCTTTTGTAGGATGCCCACATCGTTAGGAGTTTCAATTATGGCTCCTAGTTTGCAGTCATCTGTGAATTTAGTTAGCCAAAGACCTTCTGTGTTAGCCTGTACTTCAGAGAAGTAGATACCAAACAGGAGAGGACCCAGGACTGAACCCTGTGGTACTCCACTTGTCACTGGTCTGAAGTCTGATTTGGAGTCTGCTACTTTCACAGTGTGGGTTCTTTCAGTAAGCCAGTTGGCAACCCATCTTGTGACATAGGGATTTATACCTAGTTTAGTGAGTTTATCTATAATTCCAGATTGGGGGATGATGTTGAACGCCTTGGCGAGATCTAGATAGGCTGTGTGAACCACCTTACCCTCATCCATGGCCTTGGTGACTACTTCAAAGAAGTCTATCAGGTTTAGGAGACATGATCTGCCGTTTACAAACCCAAACTGTGTGGGGTCCAGGGTATGGAGATCTCCAATGTCTTTGTTTATGAGTTCCATGATGATACGTTCCATGGCCTTGCAGACGAGGCTCGTCAGGCTAATGGGGCAGTAGTTCCTGGGGTCTGTTGTGGCCCCCCCTTTGAGGAGTGGGATAAATGTCATGGTGCACCATTCAATGGGCACAAAGCCTGAGGTGAGGCTATGATTGAACATGGTACCTAGGTGGGGTGCCAGTTCATTCTGTAGTTCATGTAGAAGGCAGCCTGGGATGTTGTCTGGTCCCATGGATGCTGTGTTCTTGGCTTTGGAGAGTGAAGTTTTTATCTGTGCAGCCGTGATTACAGGAACTTTGCATTATTCTGGTATAAAGATGGGCCCTTTAGGGGGTGAGAGGGGGGTAAAGTTAGCACTGAACCTATCTGCCAGGATGTTGGCAATATCAGTTGGTTCTGTATATTTAGTGTCATTGTGCTGTAACTCAGAGCAGATATGAGTGTTGATATTGAGATTTTTAACATAGCTATAGAATGATTTGTGGTTGTCTTTAGAATTAGTGGCAATTTTGTTTTCCTAACTAGCTTTGGAGGATTTTATGAGGGATCTCAGCTTCTTACTGAGGCTGACCAGGGAGTTCCTCCAATCATGGGATTTTACTCTTTTTTGCAACAGTTTCTTTCTTCTGTTGTAGAGTTTGTTTATGGCAGAAGACCACCAGATTGGCTTCCTTTTTTTGGAGGATAGCATCTTGGTTTTGTTAGGGATGGAACGATCCATGCACTCGTGTAAGTGCTTATAAAGTGCATTTGCGTAGGATTCAGCAGTCGTACCTCTATTGTCCATCTGCATGGGTGTCATGAAGTTTGCCACTTCTGTCTTAAGAAGCGTGAAGTTGGCTTTGGAGAAATTTTTTACGGTTGTTTTCCTAATAGGGGGTGGGAGCGGGATGTGGATGTCTAGGGCGATTAGCGTGTGGTCGGATCTGACCAACGAGGAGCTGACCTCTGGTGTGGAACACCGGTCACCCATGTTGGTGATGACCAGGGTCTAAGATATTTCTGCCTCTGGTGGGGGTGTGGATAAGTTGATCCAAAGGGTTGGAATTGATGATTTCCAGAAAACGTTGAGCAAAAGAGTTGGTACATGAGTAGTTTTCCCAGTTAATGGTAGGGTAGTTGAAATCACCCATTATTAGAGTGTTGGGTTGTACCTTAATATTTTCCAGTGTATCAAGAAAAGGAGTGGGAATCCTGGGGCATGGTGGGGGGTCTGTAGCAAGCTACAATCTGGATTGCGGTTTTGCCCAGAGTTAGTTGAACTTGGATAATCTCGGATGCATTATGCTGAGCAACTAGCTTGGAGGTGTGGATATCCTTAATGAATATTGACACGCCTCCACCTTTAGTGTTTCGGTCCAGGTTTGGTGGCCGAAAGGTGTGGTATGAATTATGGCCTGGTAATGCAGGGGTGCTCTCTGGAGCTTTGAACCAGGTCTCTGTCACTGCACAGATGTCAATGTTCTTCATTTTAAGGAGTGCCTCAAGTGAGTGCATTTTGAGGTTTAGACTTCTAGCATTGAGTAGCATTACCCTCAGATTTTGCTTGCTTGTACCTGTTACGATGGTGAATTTGTCATTTGAACCTTGCCTAAAAAAGGCACTATAGGGGTGGCAAGAGCCTTTGCCAGTATCCGGAATCCCAAGGGCGATAGGTGCAGGCCATCTCTGGCAAAGCAGCGTGGTCTGTCGATCATGTCATCCCAAGCAGACAGGTACTGGATTCCCTTAGAATGACACCAGAAGCTTAGCCAATTGTTAAAGTCAATCATTTTGTCCTTGTACTGTGGTGTCATTCTGGGTGATGGCAGGATGCTACTCAGGGCTAGGGTCATACCAGCCTGGGCTACAAGATCAGAGAGCTCCTCCATGTCTCTTTTCATGTAGTCCAGGGAGGTACATCTCAGGTCATTCACACCAACATGGACAATGACAGAGTCATATTTGTACTTGTTGTGGAGTGACCTGAGTGAGTGCATTATGTGGCGGATCCTGGCACCTGACAGGCAGTTGACAGTAATATTTTCCTTGTTTAGCCTGGTGAGTGGAACATCAGTGTGCCTGACTATAGAGTCACCTATGACTAGAGTGTTGGGTACGTTATGCCTTATGGGCTGTAGTTGAGTGGCACACTGAGTATGTGGACTATGTATCATTTGGGTTGTGTTGGGGGGTGGAGGTTGCCTGCATTTCTGCTTTGGAGGTCTCTGTTGTTTGGGCAGATTAGTACAGAGAGCCTCCGTGAATGTAGGTGTGTGTTTTGTGGTTCTGTGTGTGTGTTTTGGTGGTGTAGGTTTTGAGGGACTATGTGATGAGTGTGGTGTGGTGCAAGTGTTTACCTTCTCCTCTTGACTGTCTAGGCCTGTCTTTGGTAAAGAGAGCTTTGCTTCCAGTTTGGCTATATAAGTGCATCTCTCACAGGTCATAGTGTTGGGTAGTAGGAGGAGAGGGTTGTCTGTGGACATGAAGCAATTGCTGCATTGTCTCAAGATGCCCAGATTCATCAGGTAGACAGGAGAAATCACCGGGAGCTGACCTTTAGACATGTCTGAATAGGTGTTTATTTATTAAGTACTAAAAACTGTTTTCCTCTAGACAAGTGAGGAAAGTTGAGTGCTGTAGTAATTTGTAACTTATTTAGTGCTTACAATGAGTTCTGAACAAGTGCTGAGATCAAAGAAACAGATGAGTGCTAAAACTAAAAAGCTGGCTAGTTGCAAAGGAAATTTTGAAAAACAGACTTTATGGCGCCAGGAATAGTTTAACCCCAGTTAAGTGGGGGGGGGGGGGCTTAGGAGCTCAAAAACAGTCCTAGACAGCAAATCCATTTCTGACCTGCCACAGGAAAGGGGGGAAGCAGGCTTAGAATTTTTTTTTTCCAGTAAAGTGGAAATGGAGAAAGCTGGAACAGAAGTTAATTCAATGTTAGGAATCTGAGTGGGTTGGCCTTCACAAATGTTCTCTACTAGATTGAGTGAACTAATGACACTAGACTGGGAGGAGTGTCACAGATCAAATATATAGTATGGGCGGGCAACTGCAACGCCACCAACACACAACACTAGGGAGGGTGGGGACACACAACACTAGGGAGGGTGGGTGGGTGGGAAAAAATTACAGTTCCTAGCTGTAGCCACTAAATGAAAGTTTTAAACAGATCCAGGAGCAGACTAGAGAATGCTTTTAACAGACAACAATGCACATAAAGGTTTGGACAGAGCAATCACAAACAGAAAATACAACTCTCAGTATGAAAAAGCAGTTTACTGTTAAGTAATGTTAAAACACTTTAAAACAGTATATAAATGCAGTGAAACAATAAAAAAAAGCTTTATAACAGTGCAAAAATATAGTAGATCAACTGTATAACACAATTATATGTGTTTCAGAAGTGCAATTCAGTGAAATAAGTGTAAGAAATAATTTAGCCTGCTCTTGGAATCTTAAGGAATTTCCACTTATGCAATGCAATCCAGAGCCTGACAATACAAGTAGAGCCTTTGTAAGACACAGGGTTTATATAGCAGTAAAAATTGAAGAGTTGGGAAGATCAGATTACTCCTCAGCCCCTGCTATTACCCAATCACTCGTACTACAGAAGGTCAGGAGGCCTTGTTACTCTCAATAATGAAGACAATCAGCAGAAAATGGCTGCCAGAAAGATAAACAAAACTTCTAGCCTACACAACAGGCTTCTATCAAGATTATGCCACCTGAGCAGAACACAGAAACCTCACTTTAAAAGCATAGAAAGAACACCCACAAATAGAAAATCCAAGTCTCAGTATGAAAAAGCAGTCTACAATTTAGTAATTTAAATAAAACAAAAACAATTATAATAATGCACACTATTACAGTTCCTAGCTGTAGCCACTAAATGAAAGTTTTAAACAGATCAAGGAGCAGACTAGAGAATGCTTTTAACAGACAAAAATGCACATAAAGGTTCGGACAGAGCAATCACAAACAGAAAATACAACTCTCAGTATGAAAAAGCAGTTTACAGTTAAGTAATGTTAAAACACTTTAAAACAGTACATAAATGCAGTGAAACAATAAAAAAAGCTTTATAACAGTGCAAAAATATAGTAGATCAACTGTATAGCACAATTATAAGCGTTTCAGAAGTGCAATTCAGTGAAATAAGTGTAAGAAATAACTTAGCCTGCTCTTGGAATCTTAAGGAATTTCCACTTATGCAATGCAATCCAGAGCCTGGCACAGCCTGGACTTCCAATTTTTTAACTTCTATCAAAACTACCTAAATAAATGAACTAGGGATAAAGAATGATCTCATTAAATAAGCCTCCAAACTTAACTCTAGTGACCCTAGACTAGTTTGTTTTATCTTCTGTCTGCCTGCTACTTAATGACTGTGAAGTCCTACCACATTTCATAACCAACACATTATCAACATATTATTGGCACCAATAATTTAAAGAAAAGGACACCCATCTTACATCTCCCTTTTTCAGATGCAAGAATAAGTTACCTTCTGTGGTAGAATTCTGCAATACATACCATTAAAGTCTAGACATTTTACACTAATAATGTGCTTATATTTTTCCATCATTTGGTCAATCTTTTTATTTTTTAATCATGTATTTCTGAGTAGTATCCAACATTTCTACAAGAAGTGGGAAGAGTTATGTGCTATTTGGTATTCAAATATTACTCTATTACTCTAATTAATGTCCAGATTTTGGCTGGATGTGTTTACTTTTTAAGGGCCTTTGTACCTATTTTCAATGTCTGCAGGTTGAGAGGTATGTTTCAAAGAGAGACTCAGCCTAAACCCGTTCCGTCACTGCACATACTTATGTCAGTTCTGTATGTAACAACTGCCTTTGCTGCAAAGTAGGAACAGATATGAAGATTCTTCAAAGGGAAGCAAAGCTTACTGTACATGACAGAATGATGATTTCAGCAATCTGTGAGGATGTCAGAACATGTTCTTCCATTCTGACAGGAGTCAGAGAGGGGGATGAAACATTTTGTGAGGATGCTCATTGGTTGCCTCCCATGGGAAGCACATTAGGGAAAGCCGATTGAAATAAGATGACAGGACAGACACTGAATATGCTGGAGAGATTGTAGCTCTCAGCTTGCCTGAAAATGTGGGTGGGTGCCAAAGTATGAGCTGAGAACTTTTGACGAAGCTAGGGAAGTCTGGTCAGCCCTCTCCAGGACAACCTGTTAAAAAGATTGGATGAATGGCTGCTCAACAGAGACAAATGAACAAAAATAGGGACAAACTGTATTGCTCTTATAAACTTAGAAAGTTATGGGAATGAGAGGTTTTGTGCTAGCGTACATTTTTTGAAGGATATGAAGCTTAAACCTCAACTGTCTACCATTACTTAATAACTTCCATCCCCAATGGCTCGCCAGAAAACTACTTCTTTTTTGTTTTTAAATGAGGAACAAAATGCAAGAAAAATCAGGTACATTCTACAAATGTAGCAAAGCAGATAGATACCTAATTTTCCTTGAATTTCTGCATTGTCCCTCCTTAAATCTCAGCAAACTCAAAGCCTAGAAAGAACTTAAAACAGCTTGCCACCTGCAGAGCTAGTGTTAAAAACCAAAACTATCAGGCAAAAATCTGGACATTCTACAAATATCTGGACAGTTGAGAGGTACATGAGTTTGCTGAGATTTAAGGAGGGACAATGCAGAAATTCAAGGAAAATTAGGTATCTATCTGCTTCTCTACATTTGTAGAATGTACCTGATTTTTTGCATTTTGTTCTACCCTCCGTAGCATATTCCAATAGAAAAGTCTGGAAGCTCAATGGTACTTTACTGGATAGACTTTTTTCTATTGGTATACGCTCGATTTGCAACAGCCACACTGGTCAGGCTGTCCAATCAATGTGCATGTTTTTGAATGGCAATGAGCCATTATTGTATCATTTCAGCTTTAGTATATACTTAGATGTATTCTAGCCTGGGGGTACAACTTTGGTCTATACATAATCATCCTCAAAACAAGGTGAATGCTGTTTTGAAATAAATCAACTTTATAAATCACTTGTCCATTCAAGCTGTGAAACCCACAAATCTCCCTAAGACCATATTGGACACTGAAGTCAATTTTGACCTCTGTATCATGCTTAGACTTAAAAAAAGCAATCAGGGCTTAGCATTGTTTTATTAGGCCAACACTTTAATAAACAATGTACCTGAACAGCTACAGATGATGCTTCCTTTGCACCCATCGTCCTATACATTTCCATATATTACCCGCCCTTCTCACAATGTTTAATGTTAATATATCAATCTCAAAGCCTAGGAAGAACTTAAAACAGCTTGCCACCTGCAGCGCTAGTGTTAAATACTCTGAACATAAATATTCCAGAAAGGAATAGGGCACAGATGTGACCCTTGAGAGACATCACAGCTTATTAATTTCTCTTCTGAAATAGTTTTACCAATTCTCACACTACACTTTCTGTGATTTCATTAGCTTTTGTACCCATCTTACCACATGGTCATTTATATTGTTGACATTCATTAATCCCTAGAATGTGGCACTGAGTAGAAAGCCTTGGTCAAGTCCAGGTAAATCACATCAGCAGACAGCTCTGTGTCCAAAGCTTCCTAGAGATGTTGGGAAAATAAAGCAAGTTAGCTGCACAAGAGAAACTATGACAAAAACATGCTGAGCTATGTCTTGATTTAAGCTCACAGAGGCAGTAATAAGTTCCTTTATTCATCTTTAAAAACATTTTCCCAAAATACATATCATTCTTATTGGTCCATGTGTCTCAACAAAAGAGAGGTTCCCTCTCATGGGTACTAGAATAAACAAAACTTGTATGTAAAGATTTTTTTGAAAGAGGTGCAAGAAACAGTAGGCAATATCCTTTTTTATTTTTGATCCCAGGAAAAATCTATTAATACCATCTCAGCCAGCAGCAGCGTGAGGTTTTATCTTCTTAAACATCTCCTCAGCACTAGACAAGGACAGTTTTGATCAAGAATCTCCTATGTAGTGGGAGTAAATGTCATCCTCCACCCATTTAGCCTTTAAATTAATTAACTTACCTAAAAAAATGTTAACCAGGAACAACTGACAATAGGAACCAATTGAGAAAAAGAAGAAGCCACACAGCTGAAAATACGGAACACACTTTTTACTGCAAAACACTCAGTAAAAATGTTCTTTCTTTTATGGTTTTACAAACTATAAAAATGAATGGAAGAGGTGGAGATATTGTTAACATTACTGAGTTTAAAGAGCTAAGATGGATAGTAAAACTAGCAGCGGGTCATCATCCTGGTTTAAACACTATTTCTTTAAAACCAGCCTTAAAAAGAGGCGGGTAAATTCTTGAATGTGATTGGATGGTTAAAATTTGAATGTCTTTTATATAATGTCAGTTTAATGTGCTAATGTATGTCTGAAAAAGGGTTAGTCCCAAAAGCTCTTACATTGTTTTATTCAGGTTTTATTAAAGAATTGTTACAGCCAGTTGCTTTTTTTCTGCTTTTACCTTAGGAACTATATCACACAGGGTTAACTCCTATCTCTCCTTCTTACATAGTTCTATTATTTCCTGAATTTGACTGCCATTCTCAGACCAGAATTAGCCTAAAACAGCATGTGTTGGTAAAAGTGTAACTCTCTGCTCTCTTAATTGTGAAACCTTAGGCAAGCTTACATAGCTAGAAATACCTAATGTGAAAATGACCTGGTACAGACCATTAAGTCTAACCATCTGGCAACAGGCAGGGAGACAACCTATGGCATGTAAATAGCAAAATAATGGAATAAACTTCCTCTTAAAGAAATAAGAACTTGCCAACAAACAAGCCTTCAAACTGGCCATCAAGCCTTACCTACCCAGGAACTGGTACAATAATCTGAGGTTACCCGACATAGCTATATAGACACAAACCTCCATGTACTTCTCAAGTCTATAAGTTTTGCTTTCTGTTGAAGTTCCAACTTTTTTCCTCTGTATAGTTCCCACTCCCTTCTCTGACTTCCCCCTAAATCATTACTTTGGCTCGTCCCTCACTCCTATCTAATCACTACAGTCATTCCTGATATTATCATTATGACAGACCACATAACTACTGTCTCTCACTCCCCCTGCCCTTCCATCCACCCGTCTTATTTTTCAGTCATACTGTCACTTCCTTTCTCCTACTCATCTCTTTCCTATGGATCTTTTATCTAAATCATCTGCTGAATACCAACAGAAATTTATTCTGCCTTGCCTTATCCCTTCAAATCTTTCTAGTACCAAGCTACATCTTATGTATAATTGTTAGCTGTTACTTTGTATGTCTCCTGTGGACACAGCTTATGCTGTGCTTACAAGGTCATAAGAAGGCCGAAACATGCATGTCCACAGCTAGTGGCATTTGGCTTTGTTGGCCTGAATCTGTCCATAAAGACTTAAAAAGGAAAAAGTCATGGACATTCAGAAGCCATATAGCTGAAACACTTGATGTCATTAAGGGGTCATTTGCATAGATCCCCTGGGCCTCTATTCCAGGAGGTTTAAGGTATCACACAGCAAAAACTCTAGCTTGGCTAGCTTTTTCTTGTAGTTTATAGGTTCATAGGTGTGTACTAGGCTAATGGCCCTGGGGCCTTTACAAGCCTAGCCCATAGGATTACCCTGGCATCGTGCCACCTGACATTAGTTCCCAGTGCCTCTGTCGAGTAAAGCCACTGGAGTGATCCCTGGGGGTGAATTTTCTATTCCCCATCCACTCATCAAGATTTCTCTTGAAGACGGCCTTCATTCACAGCTCTGGTGACTGACTCAAAGAAGTTGACCAAGTTGAGCAGGCATGATCTACCCTTCACAAAACCAAACTCTGTGGGATCCAGAGTTTGGAGATTCCCTATATCCTTGTTTATTAGGTCCATGATGATGCATTCCATAGTTTTGCATATCAGACTTGTCAGGCTAATGGGGTGATAGTTCCCAGGGTCTGTAGTCGCTCCTCCATTGTGGAGAGGGATGACTGTAGCAGTGTACCATTCAGTCGGGACAGAGCCTGAGGTGAGGCTGTGACTGAACAGCGCACATAGGTGAGATGCCAGTTCACTCTGTAGTTCATGTAGAACACAGCTAGGGATATTGTCAGGTCCCATAGAAGCTGTATTCTTGGCCTTGGAGAGTGCTGTTTCAACCTGTGCAGCAGTAATGCTAGGTGCCTGGCAATCTACTGGTATTGTGACTGATCCCTTGGGGGGGTAAAGTTGCCACCGAATCTGTTGGCCAGTATACTGGCAATAACTGCTGGCTCAGTATAGTAGGTACCAGTTTTTACTAATTGGTGTTTCTGTGTGACCTTTTTACTTTTATTTTTTGCTAATATCATATTTAATAACAGAAGCTACTTTAGACAATTTTGAGCTTGTGTACTCCTGGCAGATGTGCAGATATATATACCATTACCAATATATGGTGATCTAATGTTTAGAAAACACACTTCAGATTGGGGCAGACAAAATTATTTTCCTATATAAGCTAGCACTAGACTTTTTAGTCTGCTGATTCCACTGACAATGAAGTAGAGAAGCTGGACGTGTAGAGTGTTTTACTTACCTCCCATAACTTCTGCTTTAGTGTGATCAGAAGTACAGTGCTTAATTAGAAAGGAAAGGAATACATGGATAATGAACTCAGCAAAGATCTATGATTAATTTAGTGCAGAAAAAAATTAAGCAGTTATTTGCAGAGATGTCATTTCGTGAGTCAAGATCAGAATGGCCAATGTTCTTTAAAGATGCATTAATATTATTCCTTACTGAAGCTATGTACCGGTTTATTCATTTTGAAAAATGTACTGAAATTGTTACATGTATTTAGACTACAAAAAGCTTAAAATTTATGCCTAGTGATACAGTCTTCTGCTCATTATACCTGAAATTTATGAATCTAAAATCCATTGTAAGGACGTATGCTGCAGCAAGTGCCCATGTGTTGAGTACATGCATACATGAACCTTGACCACTGCTCTCAAGTCAACCTCTTTGTCTTAACCTTCCCCCGGATTCACTATTCTTCCATGCAGGACTAGCTAAGTCCTGCACAGAAGCGGCCGGTTAGGAGCAGAACAGCAGCGTGCCATGCATATTAATGAAGGCGCACTGCCTGATCTCCTAATCTTACATGGAGCGTGTAAGAGTGCAGGGGGCATATCTGTGAGCAGAGCTCTCAGAATATATACACCCCTGCAATGAAGAACAGCAGAAAGGCCAAAGAAATGAGCGAGACCACTCATAGGTGTCCACATATCCCCAGCAACATTCCTCCACATGTACAACAGCAAGTAAATACAAATAAAATGAACAAACCCTTTTTTTTATTAAAATCGCTTAGCTACGGTTAATGCAGCTTAAATGGCTGAAGAGGATAACAAGGAACATATATGCAAATGAAGCAGTATAGCAACAGTGTAGTGGGCGGAGCATTCACCATACGAGCAGGCATTCCCGGTTCCAGTCCCACTGCAGCACATTCCATTTTCAATGGCGAATCACATTATGACCAATATTTTTGTTGCATAACCCACTAAATAACATATATTTGTGAACTGGTGTACTGCATTAAATGCACATGTGAGGTGTCAGTGTCATAATGTTGCAAAGTCCCCAGATAAGCACATGTTCCCCATACAGTATATGTATACAGGAATCATGGATACAAATGGAAGGTAAAATGTGTAATGAATGACAACTCCATCCAGCTTCCAAATCCCCCACCTTTCCAAGAACCATGAGATATAATTGTCCAAATCAGTGTAATTGTAAGTGGCAGTAAGCACTAGTAAGCAAATGTAAGCACCAATAAGCAGTAGTAAGCATATTTAAGCACTAGTAAGTGAGTTTAAGCCCGTTTGCACAGGGGTAAGCAAAGCGCACACAGGTTAAGCAATTTTGAAGCTAACTCTCTGTAAGCATATGTAACTGGAGGTTAGCATTGCTTACACTCACGCAAACCCGCTTACAACTGCTCAAAAGTGCCTTAATCACTCTGTATCCAATGGCCCTTGTTCTGCCCAGCAAGAAAATAAACACCCTTGGATGTCTTGAACCCAGGACCCTATACACTGTAGTCATAGTAGTTAACCACCAAGCCATCACAGCAGTACAGAAGTATCACCAAACAAGTCCTCACTATAGTAAAATCAAACTGAACCTGTGAAAGGAATCAGTATACAGTCATATGTTCCATAACCCACTCTCTCCGCTCCCCTGCCCTGCCCTCTACTCCCTCCTGCCCCCACTACCTCTACATTTATAGTAATTACAGCCACACCCACAGCTCACCATCACATCACCTCCACCAATCACAGCTCCTCAAGTCATATCACATGATACCACACCAACTTGCTCCACACAAAATACTCCCAATCACTCTCATTCCCACTAGGCATTTTTTACATCACCCACACTACCTCCCCATCCACACATAGTGCAACCCTATAATTCCTATTCAGACCCCCCCACCTAGAAACAACTTAAACTTTATAACCATGACTATCAAACAACTAAGTCTAGTCTGTCTTCTCATAATTCTTTACAACACCACAAGTTATCACTCTAGCAATATCCCTAAACTTAGTAGCACAACACTACATTACGCACTCTCGTATACAGACAAAACACATTATAATAATATCTGCCCACAGTTATTCAAGAACTACATAACGCAACAATTCAGAACTAAACACATATGCTCTCATTCCTACTCCAAAAAAAAACACAATACTTTCTCACACTCCTCACCAAACTCCAACATCTGTATAACCATTTTAACTCCAGGCTCACCATAAGTGGGGATATCCACCCCAACCCAGGCCCAAATCCATCCTGTCCAACACAAACTGCTCCAACACAAATGTCAGAACATAACACCCCCACTTTCTTCATCCCTGGGAAAATCAACAACAGCAGCAAAACCAACCATCTTTTAATGCTAAATATTAATATTAGAAGTATCAAAAATAAAATACCTGAACTCCAGGCCACAATAGCACACTACTCCCCAGACATAGTTGCTTTAACAGAAACCTGGCTAAATAAAAACATAGCTAACTCAGAAGTTCTCCCTACTGGCTACAATATCATTAGACAAGACAAACCACTTCGTAAAGGGGGTGGAACTGCCTTACTGTACAAGTCCAACTTAACTGTCCGTCAATTGCCAAACTCCACCACTCCCCCAATAATTGGGACATACTTATCTCACAACTTCAACTTCACCCTAAAAAGGTCATCACCACAATTGTGATCTATATTCCACCTGGTAATACACCTGCTAGCCTTGAAGACTTCTTATCCTGGTGTTCTTCAACATTCTCACAAGAAACTCTTATTCTGGGGGACTTCAACCTAGATTGGTTCACCTGCATATCAGAACCACCAGGTAATCTAATAAATCTCCATGGCTAGCAGCAGCTAGTCCAAATTCCAACTAGATGTGATAAAAAATCTAAAAGGGAATCCATCCTTGACTGGGTCCTAACTAACAACCCCACATTGTACCCTCACACAGGCAGTCTCCCAGACACCTTAAGTGACCACAACATAATATACTTTATACGTAGTAGAACAAGCATATGCAAAACCACTAACTATATATCCACTATAAACACAAAAAAATTCTCTCCTGAGGTCCTCAACACTTTACTCTGTAACTGTGACTGGACCCCCCTAAAAACCCTCCCACTTGACCAGGCTGTAGCATATTTCAACAAAACATTTCTACAATACCTAGACACTGTCGCTCCATTGCAAAAAAATCAAGGTTAGAACCTCTACAAACCCCTGGCTCAGTAAAGAGACACTGTCTGGCTTTACTATCAAAAAAACAAAGAAACACAAAGCCTAACTAAGTACCAAGAACTGTGCAACCATGCAAAAAAATACATTAGGCTGGACAAAAAATCCTACTACACACATTACAAACTAAATACCAACACAACCCACACAAATTTTGGAAAAATGTAAACCAGCTACTAAAATCCACCCAAAAGGCTACCCCCAAACCAGCCACCCCTGGCACTAAAGTTCCCATCGAAACACAATTCAACTCCCACTTTGTGAACTCAATTCTATCCTTAGTATCACAGGACAGTTCCTTCCTCACTATCCCCCCAACACAAATAACACTAATACAAGCTTTACCCTCAAAACAGTTTCCACCACTTCAATCAAAAGCATGCTCTCCAAACTAAAAACCTCATCAACAGCAGCTGACCTACTCCCCAGCTATTTATTGAAACTCACAGCAGATGCTATTGCTATCCCAGTCTCCACTCTCATAAACAGATCAATTGTTGAAAACTATGTGCCCAAACTCTGGAAAATATCCTATGTTACACCCATACATAAAGGCGAGACCTCCACTGAACTTAATAACTACAGACCCATTGCTTTACTCTCCCCCCAGCCAAACTCCTAGAAAAATGCATCCATACCCAGATGCTAAACTATCTCCTAGACATCAACATCCTGTCACCTACTCAGCATGGTTTGAGACTTGCCCATAGTACCACTACAGTCCTCCTCTGCTTCACAGACACAGTAAACTGTCTCAAAAATGAAGGCCTACAAGTGTCAACTCTTTTTTTGGATATGTCCAAAGCATTTGACACAGTCTCACACCAAATCCAGCTAAATAAACTAAACCAATATCATCTATCAAATTCCACTCTTACCTGGTTCCAAAGCTACTTAACTGACAGGTACCAAGCTGTGAAATGGAAAAATTCTCTCTCTCCTTAGCTGCCCATAACTATAGGAGTTCCACAGGATTCTATCTTAGGGCCACTACTATTCACAGTCTTCACAAATAACCTCCATACCTCCACACAGCATGCATCTATAATTCAGTATGCAGATGACACTACCTTAATTTGTGCTGCACAAAACATTCCACCCTCCTGAAAACAACTCAACTAACATTCTCTGATGTTGAAAACTACCTTACCAAAGCCCAAGTTATCCTCAATCCAAAGAAAACTCAGCTTATGATTATAATCAGTTCTAACAAAAACACTAACAGTCAATTCACTATCTACTCCACAAATGCTACTCCAATTGCTCCAGTGGCACAGGCTAAGCTACTGGGAATAACCATAGACTCCCACCTAAAATTTGATAGTCATCTCAACTTAACTATTAAAAAAGTACATGCCAAACTGGGGTCACTCTACCATGTCAAACCATTTCTTACCAACAACACAAGATCAGCCATTGCTCGCTCCCAACTTCTATCCACCCTACTCTATGCATCTCCCATTCTGACTAATCTCAACAAAACTGAACTAAGCAAAATGGAAGCCTGCTATAACAGAATTGCCCGCTTTGCTGCAAATTGCTCATATAGAACTCATCAGTGTACTGCTTTGAGACAGCTCCACTGGCTTGAACTGCCCAACCTCCTAACCTACAATCAGCTCTGCCTCTGTCATTCTATCTACTACCTCCCCAATAAGTGTCCTGCCCTCAAAAACCTAGTACATCACTCAGCCAAAAGGCCTCTTAGATCATCAAGCAAACTACTACTAGAAGTCACCAACAGCTGCAATAGCTTTGGAGATGCACTATATAGTAGTTCAGTGGCTAAAAAATGGAACTCTGTCCCTAAAAGCATTCAAAACACATCATCCAAAGCCTCCTTTAAAGACCTTATCAGGCAACATCTCAAGCAAAGTTGGCAGTGCCATGATTGCTCCTCAGGCTAGTGAAAGCGGATAACATATACATACGAAATCTAGAGCACTTGATAATAGTTTTCAATCTTATAAACACTGGCTAATCAACAATGTATGTACTGTACCTGTGTATTATGTATGTATTCTACCTATGTTCCAAATTTCAGCTGTACACCACAAATATATTAATTACCTTTATTTTTAAAATTAATATTTTTTTGTTTGTTCTCTCCACTGTAACTGTTTATGTGCAGCAATACCACTGTAAAAACATGTCTCTTGTAATTTGTGTGTATACTGATCATGTCTAAATAAGTAAATGTGTCTGTAATTTTTCTTTGTGGAGCTTTTCTCCCCAGGCCTCTGCTGAAAAAGGGCCTTTTCATCTCAGTCAGACACCCCCGGTTAACAAATGTAAAATAAATAATAAATATGTGAACTGGAGTACAGCAGTAAGCCCAGATATGAGGTGTAATTGTAATAGAGTGTTGAGGTCCCAATAAAACACAAGGACCCCATACAGTGTACATACACATGAATCATGGATACTAGGCAGATATATAAGATGTAATGAATAAGCAATCAATGCCAAAAAGAAAATATAATGCAAAGTCTAATGTAAGCAATTCTAAGCATTGCACAGGCCAGGTTAGGAGGTGTAAGCAATCTGTAGGCCAGCCAACTCATTCTGCTCAGTGGTATACCCCTTTAAACAATGCCAACCTTAGGTAAGCAGGTTTGCTCATAGCCTAGCCTTTTCAAAACCAGCCCATCATGGTAAAGTGCAGGAAATCGGCCCTACTTAAAACTAACAGGTGGGAATACATCTCATAACTGGTTGTAGCTTCTCCTTGCAGGCACCATGTCAAGAAGGGGAGAGGGAGTGCACTTTCGGGCACAGCACTGGTGCATCCAGGAGTCCAGAGTCATGGCAGGACTCCTTATCAAAGACCAGGAGCAGAGGCTGCTGCAGGGTGAGTACCAGGGTTCCCAATATAAGGCGGAAGCCTGGGACCATCTCGCCCATGACCTCACCAGTGCCACTGGCATACCCTGAACTGATGAGCAGGTCAGGCATCACTATGCTGACCTGAAGCAGTGTAAGGGGACCTCTTGTAGCAGTGAATCCAAGAGGCTAGAATGGCAGGGGATGTCCCAGATGTGTGTAAGTAGCACTCCAGTATGTGTGTAATAATAACCAGCTCATGTATATCATGGATAGGTATGGCTAAATATTCATCTTATGTCCTCCACAGCTGCAAGTGAGCGGGCCATGAACCAGGAGGCCCATGGAAGTCGCCTGGAGAGGCTGTGACGCGAGGCAGGTCAGTAATACTCTTGCATGTACTGTCATAGGAAATAAATCTAAAAGTATTAGTACATTAATTGCCTGTATAAAATCTATATTGTTTAAGGCAAGTACTGCATACACCAAAGAATATGGCAGGAAGAGTCTCATATAGTTTGTATGTAAATAAATGCATAATAGCCTCACAATAAAGGTCTAACTGCTGGACTGCATGTGTATACTCTGGTATCATATGATAATGTAGATTTGCAATCATGTAATAGTACTGTTGTATTAAGCACTGTTACCCACACTGTGCACCATAAACAGAATGTGTAGGAATGCCTGTATATGACTGCTGTAATCCCCAGAGGCCATTTAGTACAACTGAGAGACACATAGACAGAAAACAGGGAAAAGGCAGACAACAAACCCGAATAGCACATGCAACTGAGACATGAACTGTTGTATTTTTAGCACACACAGCCATGGTTTGAATCCTGGCAGTGGTAGTAGTCTACATACAGAATGATACCCCACAACTGTACATATATGTCCAGAATGTCCAGTAAAGTGGCCCATATCTGTTGCCTGTCAACCTGACCCCCTGGGAAATCAGTGGGATGATCCCAGATGTATAGGCAGCAAACAGGAAATACAACTGATTGACACACATCTATGAGAACAAAGCTGGCACACTAACAACTACCCAAAACCTTATGAGAGTAAGAAGCCACGTATGTCCCATTTACACCCCCATGTTTCTAAGTTGTGGCCAGAGTGTGCACAGTAACAGAGATGTATGTGTAAAATAGTAATGTGGAATCTGGTACTGTGTGTGGCAACATTCAGGTAATGCTAACAAACATTTCTCCCACAGATCTGTCAGATACCAACAGTGTGCCCAGAAATACAAGAATGATACCATGTACTGTTACTGTTTACTTTGGTATTGTATGGCATGGTGACTGATGCAGTTGTTCTGAATAATAAGGTATTACTCATCACTGTCACCCACACTGCCCTACAAAATATAACTGTCTAGGAAATCCTGCATAAGAGTGTTGTAATACAAGGTAAGAATGCAAAACCACAGGAGACTTATAAGACAGAAAGGCAGATAGGAGATATACAGCAATATCTATATAGCACATACAACTCTGATGGACAGTGTTTAAGTTGTAGCAGACACAGCCATGGTCTGAATCCTGGGAGTGGAAGTAGGCTGCATACAGAATCATACCCCACAACTGTACAGATAAGACCAGAATGTCCAGTATATGGGCCCATATCTGCTGCCTGTCACCCTGTTCCCCTGGGAAGTGTGTGGGATGATCGCAGATGTTTAGGCAGCAAACAGGGAATACAACTGATTGTCACACATCTATGAGAACAAACCTGTCACTCTAGCAACTCCCGAAACTCTTATGAGAGTAATAAGCCAAGTATGTCCTATCTACACCCCCCATGTTGTCACGCTGTGACCAGAGTGTGTACAGTAACAGAGTGAGATGTACGTGCATAATACTAATGTGTAATCTGGAACTTTGTGTTGCAACATTCAGGTAGTGCTAACAAACATTGCTCCCACAGGTACGCTGGATATGAACACTGGACCGAGAAATAAAAACCTAGATACCCTGGTATTGTATGGAATTGTGAGTGTTGCAGCTGCTCTGAAGTGTAAATTATCAGTGATCACTGTCTCCCACATTGTGCTACATAATATAACTGTAGGAAAGCATGTATATGTGAGTGGTAAGTCACTAAAGGTTGAAGAGGGAAATAGTCTAGATATGTCCCAGTACACCTGCATTTGGTCAAGACATGGCTAGAGTCTGTGCAGAAAGAGTTGGATAGTTATGTGCACAACATTACCCCGAATCTGGGAGTATGTGTAGAAACAGTTAGTTAATGTTAACAAACATTCCTTCCACATGTGTACCAGGTAAGAGGTGATACTGCAGGTAAAACCAGTTCATGTATAATGATGATGACAGCCATATCACTGTCCAAACTAAGGGTATAGGGTAGTGTAGTAATACATGTAAGTTACAGATAACAGCACTGACTAGGAAAGTAATGTGGACTACAGGAATTTACTAGTTGTTAATTGACATCTTTCTCTCCCCACCACCAAATCTCCAACAATAAACTACATACCCACCTCAACCGGTATGTAATGACTCCACTCTTCTGATTATGTCCTATTGGTTGATACATATTTAAATTTGTTTCCATGCATGTACTATACTGAATTATTCCAACATTGGTGGCATGGTGCCATCAATGTACCTGCATGCTGTTGTTATTACCACTGTGGTCCCATATATGCATGTGTTCCATTTGCTATGCAACTGTTCCATATCTGGTGTTTGGGTTAATGGAAATATCTATGCATGTTGTTATACCTAACCCTGGAACACAATCGATCCCTAAATAAACTTTGGGGATTGGAGTCCATGACCTAGTGTGGAATATTTCCCATTACAAGTTGACCAAGGATGAGTGTTCTGTACTAACTAAAGGCTTATCATTTATTCCTGCCGTGCAGGTTGAACAAGTGAGTTGTATGTTAAATTTACACCTTTTTTTGCATAATTTGGCCCTATGGAGCCTTTTTTTAAAACTCTGACTTAACAGCTGACAATGTAACTGATGACATATTGTTTTTTTGCAAACCTAGTGTTTATACGCCAATTTTTCCATCAGCTTTTAATGTGTTTTAGCAGTATGTGATAAACAATTCCAGCAATATGTTAACAAATTTAATATGAGTGAAAGTGACAATTTAACTAGGGAGGAATAGGAAGCTATGAATCAACTGGCCATGAATCCCTCCATCACTATTCGACCGGCTGCAAGGGGGGACAAGGGGGGTCCTATTGTTGTACCTGACTCTGAATATTATATTACTAAGATGTCAGCCATGCTCTCTGATACAAATGTTTATACAAAAATTGATATCACTACTGCTGATGTCATGAAACATGAAAATTATAATTGTCTCACTGAATGTTACAGGCTTGGTATAATAGATAAAGATCTTCTTGAGTATTTTATAATTGAGTCTTCAGTGGTACCCAATATTAACGGGTTGCCAAAAATACACAAGAATCCTATTGAACCTGAATTTAGACCTATTGTAGCAGGAGGGGGCTGGCTTACTGAGGCCATGTCCATCTTTCTGGACAAACAACTTAAAAAAGTGCTAATATTAAGTGAGGTTATCCTCAAAGATACAGAACATTTCTTGAGAGACTTATATATCAGTTTCAACAATAGACCAGTGAATGATGTTGACTATCTGGTTACATTGGATGTAGTGTCATTATTCACTTGCATTCCCAATGAAACAGGAATTGTGATTGCTAAAAATGCTATGCAAAGAAGTGGCTTGTTTACCAATGTGTTTTGTGATATTCTGTGCTTGCTAATTGAAATGGTGTTAGAGCATAACATCTTTTTGTTTCAAGGTGATTGTTATTGGAAGAGATCAGGTGTAGCTATGGGCACAAGTTGTGCCAATTCATACGCGAACCTGGTCATGTCTGAATGGGAACACTTGAATGTGATTGGGAAGTGGAATGAAAATATCATCATATATCGACATTTTGTTGATGATTTGTTTATTTCATGGAAGGGTGACAAGAAAAGTTTAGAGGATGCTGTCTGTCATCTCAACAATAGCAGTACAGTTTTGAAATTTTCCATGACATGTTCCCCACTAGAAATCAGTTACCTGGATGCAGGGTTGCCAGACGTCCCTATTTGGGCGGGACTGTCCCGAGATCAGCAGCCTGATCCCGACTCCCGCCCTGCCGGTTTAAATCTTTTTTTGATTGTCCCATATACCTGGTATACGGGCCAATCAAAAAAACACTGAGCTTGTGAATGTGTGTGAAATGTGATGCATTAATGCATTAAACATTTTTTTGTTTGAGCTATAAAATGAAGCTTCCAGGTCTTTAATGTGACTTGGTGGACATCTGTTCCACTTTTTTTTTTTTTTTTTTTTTTTTTGCTTTTTTTTTTGGTCTTCTTGCGTTGAGAGACCTTCTTCTTCTTTTCTACCTGGGGTTTGTCCCTCTTCTAGATGTGAACATCTGGAAGGTTGAAGGAAGTATTAGTACTGGCATGCACAGAAAGAAATGCTATAGGCCATCTTACTTACATAGGGATAGTATGCATCCCAAACACATTTTTGGCAACATAGTTACTGGACAAGCACTTAGAGCATCAAGGTTGACAAGTGAAGATTATAATCTAGATAGGAGTCTACATGAGCTTAAAGCTGAATTTATATCTAGGGGCTACAATGAAGTGGAACTAGAAGCGGCCTGTCATAAGGTTCATGATGAAAGGGATGAGAGGGGCAGACCCTATTTTTCAGAAAATATCTCCACAAATAAAACACACCTGGATCAAAGAAATATGTGTCCACCTATAGCGTTACCATATGCTAAAGGGGTGAATGATGTGAGAAATGTTATTATTAACAACTGGCATATTTTAGAGACAGATACTAGGTTCTCAGAACTCTTGGAAAGAGGTCCAAGATTTGTGTACAGTATTATGAGGAGGAGTTTAAAACAAAGATTGTGTTATCAGAGCGCAAAGGTTCCATCTATTATGGGAACTACTGGCACAACAAAATGCAATCATTGTAATTTTTGTCAATTTATTGATGAGTCCAGATATTTTTGGCACCCTGAAACATGTCACTTATGGAGTATCAGGGCTAGTGCCAGTTGCTATACCAGAAACGTTGTCTATTTGGCCTACTGCTGTAGGTGTTTTAAATTTTATGTGGGGAAAACAAATAGAAGTCTTAAAGAAAGGATTAGGGATCACATCTACTGCACTCGTAAAGGCTATGAGTATAGTGCTTTAGATAAACACACTTTACAGACAGACGTAAACCACATTTTTTTTTATTTTAGGTCTTACATGTTATACGAGATGACGTGCGTGGTGGTGACTTAACGAGCCGTACTGAGGTGGCTAAACTAGAGTGGATTTTAAGGCTGGGTGCCCATCAGGCTATGGGTCTCAATGATAATGTACCGTTTAAACCAGTGCTGAAGGCACGGAGATTAAGGCACTAGGGGTCCATCATATATATGTTTTTTATGATCTAATAATACCTGTTGAGTGTTGTAGCACTTTTATACACTTTATGTACATTTTTTAGGTATAAAATTGCCGCATCTGCAGATGTTGTTTTATAAGCACCACAGGCTGCCGTTAATGTGTTCACTTGGAGGTAGTTGTTTATTTTGATTTATTTTTTATTATATTATTGTCATTATTAAGGTATTAATTTTATTACTTGAGCTCTTATTCACTTTATAGGAATGATGCATTTATTAAGAAATGTTTTTCATACAATACCTAATACTGTTTTAACATCATGAGCGATATGTTAAGAGACATATCCCTTTAAGGTACAAGCACACTGAAGGTCCTGTGATGTGTTTTGTAGAATTCAAATGGGCATTGTTTGAAACAATGTAACTGTCTGATGAAGTGGTCTTTTTGAACCGTGAAAGCGCTTACGTATTTTCTGTCAGAATAAATTGCACTTTTTAACTTTTGTGAACTTTTTAGTATTTAATTTTCTCCATAAGACTTGTTTCTGCTGGCTGCTGGGATCTGGTTTTCACTATTACATAGTTGGACTGGTTTTTGTCTCAACCCTGGAATGTGTTGACTATTACTAACCCACATATGATGATAAAATCTAAATACTATAGCACGTTTGGGAAGGCTGGTCCCAGTGGACCCACCTGTCCCACCTCAGCTGGCCATGGCACCAGGCACCAGCATGTCTGGGGCCCAACCCGGGACCTTCTCATCCGTTGGTCCTGCACCACCTTCGGGTGGAACTGCCTCAGGTGATGGGGCTCACCCCCCCCCGGGAGTGGGCACAGACAGGAACCTGTCACCTGTCGCCAGGTCCGGGTCGTGGTGCATAGCGAGCTCTGCAGGGAGGTCGGAGATCTGCTACGCCAGCTCGAGGGCCATGTGTCACAACTAGAGGGTCGGCCTGGATCTGTGACTCAGCCCCCAGCATAGCCACCTTCAGGGCTGTGAACGTGCAGTGGTGACTGCCCATGGGTGGGGATCTCAGTCCCACTGTTACCACTATGGGGGCTCATGGGCTTCCAATTTCCCAACACTCCTTCCCATCAAGGTGTTTACCCCCCACATGTGGCATATACCATCCCTGTATGCGTCTCATTTGTCTTGTCTGTTAACCTACCCAACCTACTTTGCAATATATACCTACTATACCTCCCCAACATCCCACTCTCACCTGAAAAAAAAAAGGGCAATCTGTTCCCAAAAAAAAAATCTCGCCTCATACATAGCTGTCCATTTCGCACGTGTCCACTGAAATCATATAAGCTGGTCTAACTGGCATCACAACATATTATTGTTGTCCTCACCCCCTCTCAGGGTTTTCAGTGTCCAAATCTACCTCCAAATTCAGTGTATATGCACAGCTGTTGCTGTAGAAGAAATGGGAAGCTATAGACCTTCCCTACACCCTTCCTGCACATCCCTAGCTATTTTCCCTAGTGTATTTCCCTCTTTGTGCCCCTTTTTCACCCACTTTCTATCAACACTTTTTTCTTTTCTTTTAAAGAAATTAGCACGGGAGTAAGTGGGAGTAAGCACTTTTACGCAGTAGTAAGCAGTATTAAGCCTGTTTGCATGGGGGTAAGCAATGCCTACACAGGTTAAGCAATTTAGAAGCTGAGTTTAAGAAACTGTGACTGGAAGTTAGAAGTGCTTACCTCCACGCAAACCTGCTTACAACTGCTTAAAAGTGCCTTAATCACTCTGTATTCAATGGCCCTTCTTCTACCCAGCAACAAAATAAACAGCCTCTGCAAGTCTTGAACCCAGGACCTTGCACACCATAGCCAAAGTGATTTACCACTAAGCCATGTCACATATACATAACCCTAATGTTTTCACAAACATATCATCCAGCCCAGAGTGTGTGTGTGTGTATATGTATGTATATATATATATATATATATATATATATATATATATACACAAATCTATATATATTTATATATAAACATATATATATATATATATATATATATATAATATCTAAATAGATATAACATATATATATATATATATATATATATATATATATCTATAGTAATATATATACATATATATATATATATATATATATATATATATATATACATACATATGCATACATATATATATAGATATATATATATATATATATATATATATATATCTATATATATATATATATATATATATATATATATATATGTAGGTATATACGGACATACATCCGTAGATAAAAATGTAAACATAACAAAAACATATATGTCCACATGCACCGTTAATGGGGTTGAGAGGCCCCAAACAAAATACGTCTTGTACAAAAAATTACCCCCCCCCCACAGCCAAACAAGTCTGCCCTGCAATACACTACCAACTGTTGCAAATCCCATGAACAGGACCTGACACCACATGGACACAAGATGTTAACAGGACTCCATCCCACCTGTATGATGTCAGGCTGGTATCAGTTACATATCATGCAGTACAGTCTTGCTCCCATAGGGAATGTACAATGTGGAAGCAATCAACACCCCTAGGATACATATACACAGACACATATATGCAGATATAGATATACATATATATATATATATATATATATATATATATATATATATATATATGTAACTACACATACACATGCAGAGATATGTATAGTAAGATACATATGTAGAAGGTGCACACAATATGGAAGAGCCACTATGCCTACAGTTACCAACGTACCAACTAGACACTGTATGAGCCACCCATACAAATGACAATCGTTGCCTGCAACATATACCCACAGACAGGTCAAAGAATATAACACCACACACAGGTTTGCATACATGGGAAAGCTTTATTTGTGTACTATTACAGTTGTATATGCTATGTCATATAGCTGTTTAGACACTTACATCCATATAAACAGAGTAATGCAACCATGAAGCAGTTATACTAATACAGTAGTCTGGAAAGGTTTACAAATGTTGCTGCCCAGGCTGAGGCCTTCAGGTAGTACAATAGTAAAGACAGACTGGGCCACAGGATACCAAACAAGCAACAGTAAGTAATGCAGATGTATAGTTCAGTAGCCTCTATCTACACTCTGTACACAATCCTGGGTGGGCCACACATGTGATGTGGCCAGGTACATGGGCAGATGGGTTTGGAGAGGTGGTACTGCTGGGCAATAGTACATATACATGCTATTGTATCACTGTTATAGAACATATGTTGGTAGTAATAGTATACAGAATCCCGGAACATGTCCAACAGCATGCATAGATATCCCCAATAACAAAGAATGTCAGATGTGCAGCAAACACAAAGCAGCCATATGACGGGCATATATGGAACCATAGTGACCCTGACAATGGCATGCAGGTGAATAGTCTGTAACAGGCCAACAATAATAGTGTCCACACAGGGAACATGGCTACAAACACATAGCAGAAAGTGTGGCACAATACAATATCTGTCCCACTGGTAGGTAAGCTCTGGCCATACCTAATGAGTTGTGTGTACAGTTTGTTGTCACTGATATGGTGGGGGGGTGACAGAGATGTGTATGTAGAACTGTGGTAACCTTGCTGTATGAGCTGCTCAGACCTGTTACTATCTTTATGTCTTTAAGCCAAGATGTCACATGCATGTCTGCAAACATATTCAGCAGCTGAAAATGAAGTGCTGATGAAGTAATTAATCCTGCACTACCTTGTGCTGTTTGGCTGGGCCACCCATGACCAGCAGCAGTGGACCGCCCTGTGGAACGCCCTAGTCCACAGGGTTAATGATGTCGGACTGCACAACCGCAGTTATGAGAAGGTCCGGTATTATTGTACTGACCTGCTTTGCAATGCCCATCGGTGTGCTGCTGCAGTCTGCGGGATCACCTCGCCATGGGGTGGCCATGCCATCCATCCACCCTAACACATGTGGAGGAGCTCCTGCCCAGCCTCATGGCACCTGCCCGTCCGGCCAGCCACCAACCGCCGGACACCTTTGTGGAGGTGGGTGCCACCCACACACCAGCCAGGAAGCATGCAGGTAAGGTCACAGGGCACATCAGTAGACCACTGTTGCATACACATCCGCATCGGTACAGGTAGAGCATGCATATCTGATATGTCATAGGTATATTGTGTTGCTGCATAGTAGTGATAAACAGATGTCCATATGTGGTAGTATTGTGGAAACGTGCCATTGATGTATTGTAATACTGCACCCACCCTGTAGCACTGCCACAGGTGTGGCCACTGACATTGCATCTCTCACCCTCTTATGTAGGTCCGTCCGGGATACCACCAAGGCAGCAGCCTGTAGCCAGTGAGTATGGTTTATGTAGATGCTTGCCAACACATCGGGCATGTAATAGCAATGGTATATGTCATGCACACATCTAACACACCTACCCAGAATGCATGCTGTACATGTGCACAGATTGTTGCTGTGAAATGCATGGCATCACAGGGGTGACCATGATGGGGTATTGGAAGGGTATGTCAGACACCAGCATGATAACTGACACCCTGTCATTGTGGAATGTGTCCACAGGGAGTAACATAATGGTGGGAGACACGGCCTACAGTAGAGACATGTTTTGAAAAACACCCATATACAGTGCAACACCAGTGTATATACCTGTAGGACAATGGCAACTGCTGCAGAGATACACTATGGCATAAGCCATTACAGTAGTCCACATTATCAGCTGGAACTAGGCTGTAACATGTGGTGTTCAGTGTATGGGACACTGCAAAGTGACACATATGTAGGGCTTACTTGTCATGCATCTGCAAAATGGCAAAGGAGGGGGGTGTCAGCATGACACACCAGTGCACTGCAGCAGGGATCCTAAGGATGCTAAGAATGGCAGTATCTGCACATAGTTAGGTTCAGGACCTGTGGCAGACGTAACCCTACCCACACAGCAATAGTGATGGCAGTGTGCAAACACCAAGGGATGTGCACATGAGTAGACCTTGCAATCATACAGAGCAGGGGGACATGTGTAGGGCAGACTGAACATACACTGGCAATTGCAGATGGCCCATGCTGTTATACCCCCGCCAGAAGTAGTGACTGCTGTAGTACACACAACAAGAGGTGCGTCAAACCATCATAGCACACGTATGCCCACATGGAGTGTATGCATCGTGGTCAGCATCCACACACCTAACACATTCCGTAGACACTGCATGTGAAAGTACAGGACATATGTTACATATCAGGCACATTTACTGTTAAGATATGCAGTGATGTGGTCCCAATGCAGATCACGGATGGGTGCATCATGTCAGGAATGGTGTGTACACCCCCCATAGCCATAGTATGCTCTAATGGTTGTTAGTGTAAGACTATTGGATTGGTCATACATGGTCCGCTAATGTTGAGAGCTGTAAATCACAAATGACATCTGTCCACATACCATCCCAGGTATGTGTTGCTGAAAAACATAGGGGCTGTGAGCATTAAACCTGACATAACTGACACAGTACTACACATTCCGCAATGGGCTGTACACCTATGAGGTGTGGTGCACAGTACATGGCAGGGGGCAGAACAGGTGCACAGCAATACAGTGTGCATGGGTACAGTGGTATCCAGGGGAAGGGGCATCACCTAGTGACACAGCACATGCATCACACACATGTATACTGTTGCTAGCATGGATTGACTATAGCTGAACTGCATGCTGTTGTGTACATTTCCTATTGGGGAATGCACATGTACCAGCATATATAGCAGGCTCTACAGGCATGTCACAGCACAGAGTATGATACACCTGTGTGAAAGTGCATAACCACAACCAATGTGAACATAGCCACAGTCACATATGGTAAGCTAGCATAATATTACAGTATATGGACTATCTGTTCAACACCATCCTCATAAGTGCCACTCACACACTAACTCTACATATACTGGACCGCTACACAGTGTGGTCTGGTGGCTGTCTGTGGTATGGGACATTTATGTCTATGGCCCTATAAACATGTAAGTTGATAGCGTAACATACAGTGAAGCAGCATGTCACATCAGATAGAACAGGACCAAGAACAATGACATCTACCACAGTCTGTACACAGGCCAAAGTACATATTAATAATACACACACTGTCGACAATCACCATAAGTACACAAACCTCAGTACAGTACACACAACCACAGAATGTTAAGGTTATGTCATAAAATATAATCCCTACTATACATAACATGTGTAGCAGTCTGATATCTCACTGGCTTGTTATCAGATATGATGTCAGTAATTATGGTGTACAGCACATATGCATCTTTTACTGCATGACATATGTACAAAGGTTGACAGAGTTGTGGCTGGAGGCACATACACAGGGCCAATATTGACATGTTGCTGTGATAACCTCATACATTTGCTATTGTAACAGGGTTTGTTGCAACATATGTCCTGTGAGGGATATGAAGTCAGTAACTCTCACGGCTGTCACCATCTACAGACTGCAATCCTCACACTACCTTCTGCTGTTCGCAGATAGGTGCTCTGTGGGTAACACATGAAATAAAAGGCACCACACACTGCCTAGTCTGCAGATGACCCTACAAACGGGGGTTTCCTCATAAACATAGCACTGACATGGCGGGCATTAAACATGTAGAACAGCCATATCCACACACACCCTGTTAAACCAATATTACTCCAAATGCAGTATAGCAGCACTTGCAGTCTGTAGTCAGGTCAGGCACATCCCCCTCCTGTGTGTTGCCCTGTTTCCACAGTGTATGTTGTTAAGAGGTAAATCCTGAATCCATCTGAGATGCTGCTTGCCAAACAACAGACTGAGTTCCTGCTCACAGTGAATGTAAAGGCCCAACACCAACATGATGTTCCTAGATAGTGGAGTGTTTCCATGCAATTGGCTATGGGAATGTTACCACAGCTGTTCCATATGCAATCAGCTAGAGGAGGACTGCAGTTCATGCAGAGTCCATCAGTTGATCACGAGCATCACTTAAAATACACATGCTGTTGCCTAAGCAAAGCGAATGTAAGTCTCCACATCCACCGGAGAGGGAATGAGAGAGGCAGAAAGAGGCAAAGAAAAGTCAGGGAGAGGTGGGAGCGTAAAACTTAAGCATGTTTGTGTTACACACCTACAAGTACAGGGTATCAACCCCTGACAAGTATGTAGTGCTATCACATATCTATGCAGTTATTGGATGAGCCACATAGAGTACATGTTGAGGAGCCCTCAAAACGTATATGTGATGGTGAGTAACATCTGCAACAGGGATATGGTAGCTATACAGTAGGTATAGTACACATGCCTATCTGCATGAACAGGTGCCAGTGTCAACACAGCCACCATCTCACAGGGATGCACACACATTGACCAACTTGGCAGGGCCTGGAATACAACTTAGTACTAGTGAGATTGCCACAACACATTACTGTGCAGGTATCACATGCACCACAGGGGTCATACGGAGGTTATATCGACAAAGGGTATGTGGAGGTGTCTGACATCAGACAGCATGCTTCAGTATGGTTGTAGTGAGTGTGAATGTGGTCATACACATCATACAATACACACACAGCCACAGGGTGCCAGTACTGACATGCATGGGTGCATTGCTTCACAGGTGTGTAGTTGCTGACTGTGCCAGACGGATATACAAGGCTAAGTTATGGGTATACCTTGGAATCAGGCCACATGACAATGGTCTGCATTGTGGCTCAGGGGTGTAGTGTCTGGATTTGCCCACACAGGTGGGTATTGTATTCTCTGTTCACCTGTGAGAGAGGGGAACTTTGAGCAGCCATCTGTCACTGGAGGTGTGGTTCCAGCCCAGACGTTAGTAGTTTAAAAAATGCATTGCATGGTTTTGTGTGCCAGGCAGCACCGGTTAGCTAGGGTTAAATTATTCCTGGCTCCACTAAGTCTCCTTCAGTTTTTCACTTGAAACTAGTCAAACTCTCAACCTAAGCACTCAAAAAGCATCCTATAGTCCAGCACTTGCTCAGACCTAATAGCAAGCACTAATATACCCCGACACTTGACTGCCCAGCAGGGCAAGGCTCTTTATCCACCCCTCACCAACCAAGCGACTAAGCAGCTCACCCTACTATTCAGGCATGACCAAGGGGCAGCTTCTGGTGTACTCTCCAGTCCAGCTGGTGAATCTGGGTATCCTGAGGCAATGTTCCAACTGCCTCATGTACACAGACAGCCCTCTCCTCCTACCACAAAACACTAACATATGTGACAGATGCAATTATACAGCCAAACTGGAGGCTAAGGTATCTCCACCCAAGACTGGAACAGACAGTCAGGAGGAGAAGGTTAACACTTGCACCACACCTCCAGCCTCACAGAGACCTACTAAACCAGCACTGGCAAAAGATACACATAAATACATTAAATCATACTCGGAGGCTCTAAATAAAAACCTGCAAAAGCATCAGAGAGCTCCAAAGCAGACACCCACAAAACCTGCACCTCCCATCATAAACCAGAGAACACATAAAACACAAAATCAATGTGCTGCACAATCACAGCCCTTAAGGCAAAATAACATACCTAACACACTAGTAATAGGTGACTCAACAGTCAGGCACACTGACCCCTCACTCACTAGGCTGAACAAGGAGAAGGTTACTGTTAGCTGCCTGTCGGGAGCCAGAATCCACCACATAACACAAGCACTCAGGTCACTCCAGAACAAGTACAAATATGACTCTGTCATTGTTCATGTTGGTGTGAATGACCTGAGCCGTACCTCCCTGGACTACATGAAAAGAGACATGGAAGAGCTCTCTGATCATGTAGCCCAGGCAGGTATGACCCTGACCCTGAGTAGCATCCTGCCCTCACCAAGAATGATATCTCAGTATAAAGAAAAAATGATCAACTTCAACAATTGGCTAAGCTTCTGGTGTCATTCAAAGGGGATCCAGTGTCTGTCAGCCTGGGATGACATGCTCGACAGGCCACGTTGCTTCGCAAGAGACGGCTTGCACCTGTCACCCCTTGGCTTTCAAATACTGACCAAGGCTCTTGCTGCCCCCATAGTGCCTTTTTTAGGCAAGGCTCAAAATTCAAACCCACCTCCGTAAACAGCACAAGTAAAAAACTGAGGGTTATGCTACTCAACACCAGGAGTTTAAATCTCAAAATGCATGCGCTCAAAGCACTCCTAAGTATGGAGAACGTCGACATCTGTGCAGTAACTGAAACCTGTTTCAAGGCTCCAGAGAGCACTCCAGCACTACTGGGCTACAACTCATACCACATATTTAGGCCACGGAACACGGACCGAAACACAAAAGGAGCGTGTGTATCCATATTCATCAAGGATACCTACACCTCCAGGATAGTGGCGCAGCATGATACCTCTGCGATCATCCATGTGCAACTAACATGGGGCAAATCTGCAATGCAAATTGTGGCCTGCTACAGATCATCCGCCATGTTACGATCATCCATGTGCAACTAACATCAGGCAAATCTGCAATGCAAATTGTGGCCTGCTACAGATCATCCTCCATGACCCAGGACCACCACTCCGCCTTTCTGGAGACACTGGAAAACATGAAGGTCCTACCGAACACCCTGATCTTGGGAGATTTCAATTACCCTACCATTAACTGGGAAAACTACTTGAGTACAAACTCCCAGGCTCAGCGCTTCCTGGAATTTATCAATTCAAATGCCCTGGATCAGCTGGTAAACTCCCCTACCAGAGGCCACAACATATTGGACCTGGTCATCACCAACATGGGTGACAGGTGCTCCGTACCGGAGGTCAACCCATCGCTGGTTAGATCAGACCATAAACTAATCACCCTGGATGTCCACACCCCACCACCACCCCCAACCAAGGAAACCACAGAGAAAAACTTTTCTAAAGCAAACTTCACCTTACTTAAGTCAGAGGTGGTAAGTTTCACAGCCCCCTACCACCCCCAACCAAGGAAACCACAGTGAAAAACTTTTCTAAAGCAAACTTCACCTTACTTAAGTCAGAGGTGGTAAGTTTCACAGCCCCCATGCTAAAGGATAACACTGCCCAAGATGCAGAATCCTTTACAATTGCACTCTTTGAGCACCTACAAGGATGCATGGATCATGCCATCCCTAGCAAAACCAAGACTCACTCCACTAAGAGAAGAAAACCAGTCTGATGGACCCCATACCATAAACAGGTTATACAACAAAAGGGGAAACTAGTTCAGAAAAAAAGCAAATCCCAAGAAGGAAAGACATCCCTGATCAGTATCAGTAAGAAACTAAGGTCCCTCATAAAATCATCCAAGGCTAACTTTGAAAGAAAAATAGCCAAGGACTCGAAAGAGAACCACAAAGCCTTCTTTAGCTATGTCAAAAATCTAAGTGGCAACTCACAGATATGCTCTGAGATAGTGCAAAATAGCACAAAATATACTGAACCTACTGATATTGCCAACATACTGGCAGATAGATTCAGTGCAAACTTCACCTCCCTCTCACCTTCAAAAGGGCCCACAACAATACCGGAAAAGTTTAGTGGTCGAGAAATCACAGAAGCACAGGTGAAAGCAGCCCTTTCAAAAGCCAAAAACACAGCATCAATGGGGCCAGATGGTGTCCCAGGCTGCATCTTGCACGAACTACAGAACAAACTAACTCCCCACCTAAACACGCTGTTCAACCTCAGCCTCTCCACAGGTTACATGCCCATAGAATGGTGCACAGCAATGGTTATTCTGCTCCACAAAGGAGGAGCCACAACTGACCATGGTAACTATCACCCCATAAGCC